>NW_027496436.1:0-210338 GCF_021521415.1 Bidens hawaiensis | reverse complement strand
CTAAAAGGATGGTCGTAGAAACTAAAATCAAGTTTTTATTAACAAAACGTGTACTAATATAGGACACGCAAATTCTGGAACGAAAAGCTACAAGACAGTGAGTTTCTCTATCGAACCCCCCCCTCGATTTTTAACTGGAAATGTTTTCAAAACGATATTTAATTGTGTTTTGGGTGAAAAGCATATTATTTATTATATATTATTTTCGTTAATGTTTTATAAAGGCATTTTATTTTACAAATTGGTGTACAATGCGGGATGAGTCTAGTTGGGATAAGTAACAGTTAACCCTAGAAAGGGGCACAGAAATATTGGTAGATCTATTGGGGTGACGCCCCCCACTTCCATTCGCGTTGCGTTAAAAGTGGGAATATATTGAGTATTGTATATATCGGGTTATCAACTGTGATATTCATACGTAATGTTGTATTCTTTGCTCGTCTACAACAACTCAATTTGTTTAAAAAATAAAATGCCTATTATTTTGTGATGTAATGACGGTGGATCATACACACGGATTTGTGATATAATGGCGGTAGACCATTATACACGGAATATTTTTTTATATAATTCGGGGTGTAGTGACGATTACACACGAATTGATATCGTATTTGATTGTTAAATGGATTGTGTTTTCGACTCATATTATATATATATATATGGACTATTTTTTATATAAAGGGAAACTCACCAACACATTGTGTTGATCGATATTTTAATATGCTTTTCAGGTAAATAAATGAAGTATGGAAGCTTCGCGAAGAGCGCTGGAAAATTGTGACGTGTGTTTGAAAGGAAAATGTTGACTTTATGTGAACTTGTAGTTTGAATAATAATCGTGTAATATGGCACGTGTGATAACTATGATGGTCAAATAAAGTTCAACTTTCATTATAAATGTGTACTTAGTTATGATTGGCTGAAACGGCGTCTGTCACCACCCGAATGACTTGGTCAAAGTCTTCCGATGTCTTAATTAAGATTTTCGGGGTGTGACACCGTATTGGCTTGAAGTTCGTTGATCTTTAAATCTTTATCAGAGTTGGTTGCTTCAAGCTCTTGAATTCTTACATCCTTCACAATCGAGTTATCGGTCCCTTAATAGCTCACTCACTAGCTCAATCACTCACTGTCGTAACTCCTTTTTTAGTAACAAAATGAATCAGAGTAACCCACACATAAGTGTTGACAAGAAGGTTACGACTTACTATTTTTGGGAAGACCACTAAAACATTTAAGGCGGAATAAAATAATACTCTAAGTGTTTCTCAACGGACATGAAAGTAACAAACACACACAATAATTCAAAAGATTTCCATATATATTGTGAAGGATACAATGAAAATCAATTAAAGTTAAAGGTAGAATGTCAGGATTTATGGCAACTTTCTATACAGGAGGGAGACAGCCATCAAATCACGATATTCGCTCTGGTCCGTTGTTGTCATAGGTGTAACATTCGTTATTTTTCAAGCCCAAATTTTGACCCGTTTGAATGTTATTAACCGGACGTTTGTTTATTTATTAAAACCAATAAGTTATTAGTTCGGTTGGTCATTGATCATTTATTACACCACTCGTATACGTGTCGTTTATTTAATAAAACTATCCAACTTGTACAAAAATCACCCCCTTTTTCTTGTTCTATCCTAACTTGTTAACCATCCAAACCCGAAGGACAATTTTGAAAATTTTAAAAATATTATTTTAATTCATCTTCTTCGTTCCCCATCATCACCATCGAGCTATACCCCCCCTTTGCTTGTTCCTCAATATTCAGCGTAATTGATCTTTCCAAATCCTTCCTTGACCCATAAACGTGTTAACCGACAACCTAATTATAGTAAACCATAGTGATTTGATAGCTAATTCAAATAAAAATGAACCGTGGCTAGCATGATCAATTTACCCTATAAATACACAATCTTAATTCAATTAACTGGTACCACACACTCCTCTATCTGTCACGAACCTAACGCCTATAGATAATTAGATTAATTTGTTCATTCAGTAGTTCGTTTTTACACACCTTAAGTCGGCCCTATTTTGATCTCGTTCACCCCTCGTCCGATCCTTGTTAGAGGTAATTGATTACATGGTTTTATTCACTTTAATGTCTTGATCAAAAGCCCTAAGATCTATTTGGTTAATTATAAATGGATTGATCAAATCAAGATGTTAGGGTTTATGATCAAATCTGATAGGAACTGCTAGTGTATATAATTTATGGAAACTGTTCTTTATCACTTGTAACTGGTAGCCCAGCTGATTAATTCATGTGTATGGTGGGGCAAAGGTCGCGGTTTCGACCCCTGCACCCGATATATTTGGGAATTTTCTTGTTTTATTTATTTTTAAATCATTTAACAACTATATTAACTAATAAAGATTGTTTTAATAAAAAAAAACCAGTTTGAAATACTCGTTTAACTCACGTTTCTGTTCATGTATATACGTGTAGGTATTATGATATATATATATACATAAAGTATATTATAACTTAAATACTAATGTTTTTAATATAAAAATCAAGTAAACTAATTTTATATATTTATAAAACTACAATTATTAAGTTATGTTTGCTTAAATCATAATAATTATTTTTAAAACCTTATATATATTATTATATTATTTAACTAATTTTCGTAATAAATATCATACTTTACTTAGCGTATCTGTTTGCTCTTATTTTCTCATTAGGCTTTAGCGTTCGCGTGTGACTTTTCCCATCTTCTCGTCATCTTAATCACTTTTGTCCGTCTTTGAGGTGAGTTTACATACCCCTTTTTCTTCTTTTATATTTTGGGGGTAGCATGTTTACCTTATTTAATTTTATTTATTGTTTATTTCTACATCTATTTCAAAACACAATTCGTTATATGTTTATGTGTGATGATTGCAATATCTATCACTATGCTCTATGTGCTTAAGTGTTTATTTTATGTTTAGTGGTTGGTATCTCATCCTCATCTATTCTCATCTAGTATGATCATACATTTACCCAAGTACTTTGACTTCGTATCAATAAGAACGGGTCCACATCTATTTAGTTGTTTGTGTTTTCATAAGAATTGTAATACTCAACATTAACATATGAATTATGGTTTTTATCTATAAATATAAATCAACTAAAACTTATGTATTCTCACCAACATTCGTGTGGACAAACTTTATTTTTATACATGCTACAGGTACAAGTAACTTACGTTGTTCAAGATTGAAGAATTTAGTTTTGCCTTAGGATATTATTCAACTTGCAAAAGCATGATGTAATTGTTTAATATTATTGAATTTGTGTACATGTTTGATGTTAATGAAATTAAATAATTATTGTAGCTTTAATTAGTGTCTTTTGAGCTACTGTCCAATCAATACGTTACGTCCCGACATGTTCGCCTTTGGTCGGGGTGTGATAGATTGGTATCAGAGCCGAAAGCTATAAAATATGTGGTTAGATATAACGACCTAGTAGCATGCTTAGGGTCCCTATACGTGATATGCCTTTACGTGTTTGCACCCTAAATTATATTATTGATTGCAGTAGCTTAAATACTATTTAATGATATAATTCTTGTACACAAAAGCACACACTTAATTCGAGGCTATGCCTTACTCTCAAAATTGTTTTCAAAACTTTAGGACGATTTTTAAAAATAAATGGGAAATTCCTTAAGAAATTTTGCCTTTTTCGCCCCCCTCTCCTTGAGGATGATTCGTGGGACAGATATGTAGTAACTGTAAGAGGGACACACTTGTTTACCGAACCCTTGGCATCAAGGCTTGCGAGCCTAAGGAAGTGCAATGCACATAAATCTCAACCAACCGCGAGACCTTGTTGCCTTCTGTCACACCCCAACCTACGACGGAAATGCCGGGGCGTGAACTGATTGCCACAGCTCACAAGGTTACTATCATGAAATTATAAAGCGACAATATCTAATTAATTTATTTATTATCAAACAACATTCATATACAACAAAAATAAAGAAAATTACAAATACAAAACCAACTATTCTTGTATATGTTTTATTCCTAAAGTCATCTCTATGTGAGCTTCAGTTCGATAAGCAATCCAAATCTATAACCTGCAAATGTGTACAAAATATATGTTTGTCAACAACACATGTTGAGTGAGTAGATCACCATTTTTGATACGAACAAAAATGGTAATAATATATAATGATATAAGTGAATAAAAGTAGGCAAAACTGTTATTTGTGAGTATAACCAATTAAACCATAGCACATACATAAACAATCAACCATTAAGAAAGGGCTAAACCGTTGCCATGCGAATGGGCATTGGTTACCAAAAATGAGGTGTCGGTGAAACCATTGCGAATGCGATTGGGCTCCGGCCACTACGACGGTCGTATGATCATACTATAATGAGATTATGTTGGACCTCTCCGAATGCGATTCAAGTAAGCAAGTAAGCAAATAGCAAGTAACATGCAATCATTCAATTGATACACAACACAAAGATTACAGTTTGCGTTTGAGAAATAATAAGATAAATAATATGATAAATGGTACGCAAGTGTTCCCAAAACATTTGAAAACAAGTAAAACAGGGGAGTGATTACTCACCTAATTAGTAGAAAAAAACACAAGTGAGGATGTGAGAATGATGAACCCTTCGGGATTTACTGTCAAGGATTCCTAATAACATAATATTATGAATTAATTAATAATGAGATAACATATATAATGAATTTAGGATTTCGATGTGATTTAAGTTATGTTTGTGATTAGAATATTATGGATTGAACGATTGAACTCTACGGTCATTGTTTTTAATAATCTTATTAATGATAATTTCCCCAATAATTACCCATGATATAAAATATAATTAAATACTTAAATAATTTGATTAGTATAGCATATGCTTGAAATAATAAAATCTGAATTAAATAAAATAATTTAATTAAATATAAAGTGAGACATACTTTTAATGATTAAAATAAATAAGATCTAATATAAATATGTAGATAATCATAATAAGTATAATGCGTAGTAAGATGTAAATAAATATTTTGTATTAACCTTTTAAGAAGAATCTACTTAATACGTTTACATAATATCTATATATATATACACATATATATATATATATATATATATATGCATATAATTGATATATAACATATTTATAAAGACGTTAAATGACGAGAAAACAGCGGTGTCGGGTTTTTAAGTAAAACATGATGATTTTATTATTATTTAAAATATGCTTATAATGCAAATAAAATAAAATATATAGTAATATATATATATATATATATATAGGGCGGGGTTAAAATAAGAAGTGGAGTTTGTCTAAGAAGTGTAAGAAGTAATCTGGTGCGTTAGATATGTTGATCTGACGGTGGATATGGAAAGTGTGTTTTTTGTTTGGTGTGTTTTATTTTAATTGTGGTGTGTTTTTTGTTCGGTGTGTTTTAATAGATATAATGGTGAAAGCACACTTTCTACACTTTTTAGGAAAAATCTACTTCTTATTTTAACCTTGCTCTCTCTCTCTCTCTCTCTCTCTCTATATATATATATATATATATATATATATATATATATATATATATATGTAAACGAAAGCTTTTACGAGATTTGACAAGGAACACAAACTCCAAAGTGTCGGTTTTAATAAAATAAAATTTATTTAATAATTAATATTAATTATAAGTAATTAAAATATAATTTAAGTAATTAATTAAACACCTAAACCTTAAAACAATTCACAAAATATAATAAAAATCCAAAACTGGGCTGGCCAGGGCTCGAACCTGCGTCCCTGGCCAGCTCAGTATGTAACTCATGCGTAACAAACCAGTTGGACTAGCAAGACAACTGGATAACATCCAGGAACAAGAATTTAAATAACCATAAGCAGACTATCCCCAAATACACATGAACCCTAATTATCAAATTGATGAATCTGTTTGTTATTTGTTCAAATCGTATTAGGGCTTTTGTAGTACAGATCAAAACGAACTTGTTGAAATGTTTAATTACCAGATTTGATGAAGAGTAGATGGAGAACTACGAGGGAGGGACGGCGGCCAAAACATCATCGAGTGTTGATATCAGCAGCGAGTTATAATCCAATTCAAGTTAGGGATTGGATCGCGAGGGTGTAATGAGCGTGTATATAAGTTTAATTGCATTATTATCAACTGAAAATGGTATGTTGACATAGAGATCAAAGACGGTTTGATTATTTTTGTTAATCCGCGTCATAATGATCTTGGTTTCCAAATCAATAATGTCGGTTTACTACGTAATACATAAGCAGATGATCAGAGATAATCAATTCCAAAGTTATAGCGAAGATTTAGCTTCAAGGAAACGATGTGGGTTATGGTTACGGGTCAAATACGGGTTAACGGATAAGGGCTAATGGATCAAAAGGCATAATATTGCAGTCGGGTCCTTTGAACATATAGATGGAAGCAAATTGGGGTAGTAGTTTTTGTTTTGGTCAAAAATGTCTAGATTTAAATGTTTATAAATATGTTTAATATAATTAATTAAATAAATAGTTAATTTACTCGATAAACGCGGTTTTTCATTGATTAAATTATCTAAGAAAATCAAAATGGGTCGGGTTACGGGTACAGTCTTAATTGGAATTTTCGAGTTGTTACAGTCTCCCCTACTTTAGGAAATTTTGTCCCGAAATTAAAGGATACTATAACATACCATCAAATTTCGAGTAAAGAAGAATTTTTTTTTTTTAAATATAACTTTTAAAATTTTATCATAACACGGAACTTTGAATAGTCAAAAGAACGCTCCAAATGAAAATCCGATAAGGACACTTATATACAGGATTTACCAGCGGCGTATCCACCTTGTCCTTATCTTCTCTACTTTGTACCGTTATCCCGGCTACTTTCAATTCTCTATTTTGACACACAATTGCACGCATTATGATTTCCTTGCGTGGACTTCGATAATTATGTAGGCCTCCTTAATTACTTAGGTCGTCGGATGGTCCACCTAACTCGTCCCATCGTGTGGTTTACAAAATACTTGAAAGACATGATTTTGTGAGAAAAATTATTAATTTATTATAAGTATGAGGAAAGTGTTAACATATTATAAGACCATTTGGAGTTGATTTATTATAAGTGTAAAATCAGAAGATTTTATAAAATATTTCTAATAACGCAATTTAGGTGAACTTTCAAGTTTGATTAATGAAATTAGTGAAAATTTTAAAGTAACTTAAAAGTTAAGAGAAACATTGAAGTTGATATATATGATGCGTCGACAAGATCGACTGTGAAGAAATAGAATGGGGATACGAGCCAACCAACAAATTTATGTGAACTTACCAAAAATTCTATCATTGCAAGGATAACAAAAGTTCATGAAGGAATTAATTGATAATTGTAGACGAATAATAACCTGTGAAATTTTTAAATATTGCAATATTCTAGTTAAAATTCATAAGATCGAGAGTACAAATTTGAACAAGCTTAAACGAAGACTTTGAGGGATTTAGTTTAGTTAAATGAGAAACTCATGAAATTTAAAGAGAACTTTATACACCATTGAAATATCGCAATTGTGTATTTAAGATGAGGTAAGTTAAAATATTAAATTACCGGTAGTAGTAATTGAAAATGCAAAAATATTAATGCAAAAATTTATGTATACAAACAAACTGTAAATAGATGAAATTGAGAAGCGGATATTCACGAATCACCGAGATAGTCTTATTCCAACTAAATAATTAAAATTAGATGATAGTGAAAATTAATAATAAAATTCCAATTAAATCACCATGGGAATTCAATGAAATTCATTTTTTTAATAGTGAAAATTTTACTTAAATAATGGAAAATAAAATTCCATAGCGGAAATGATTTTTGTTTAAATAATGACAAGTTTAATTATTAATAGAACTATAACATTTCATTTTCAATGATAAAAATTTACAAGATGAAAGGTAACTTGTAATGCACGAGATCAATAAATACACGATGTACAAAAATGTAAAAAATGAAAGTTGAGAGTAGAAATTGACGCGTTGTCAATAATTTAATAAGCAGACAAGGTAAATGAGAAAAGACAAATTAAATAACATGGTCAACTAATAACTGACTGTCGAAATTGTGTCTTTTATAATTGAAAAAGAAAAAAATTGTTTCGATTTATGAGAATCTAAATATTTTGATTAGTTGACGAAATGTTAATAAACCAAATCCTATAATTTTGATGAAGTAAAACCAAACATATAGATAAGTACGGCAACCAACGATATTGATCCTTGGAAATATAAGAAAAATTTTTATTGTATGCAAAAAAGATACTTAATGATGAATTTTCCAAGTTGAGTTCGTTCCAAAATAACTAATTTAGCCAAATAATCGTTTAAGGTATAATAGAATACAAAATACGTTTAGACGAAAATGATGAAGATGATAAAAATCCTTTTTTTTTGTGTTAAAACTTAACTACGATTGGTTTGATTCAAAACACCTTTGGTAATCGAGCTTATGAAAACTTAAATATTTGAGATCAAATGATTTGTGGCACCTCGAATACGTTTGTGAAAATGAGGTTTGACTAAGGTAAGCTTGATGAAATTAAATCTTGCGGGTCTAGAATCGAATAAGCGAGAACGACCTTGTTACATGAAGAAAAGCCTGAAAGGCATAGAGTTGGTAGGTTTAAGCTAAATAAGCATGGGTAGTATGGTATGGTGCCGGTATAATTTAATCTCGGCGTGAATGAGTAAAGAGCAATGCGTTGCGAGGGTGATTAGGGTCTCCATAATTGTAGAAGGCACGTGTAGCAGGTGTATAAAGCTAAGTCGACGACATAGACCGTTGAGGGATGTCTTGTGTCGTAGACAGTGTACGAAAAGTCTGAACGGGATAACCATAACGGTTATAGTGAGTGTAAGAATGACACAAGGATTGAGTCGGATGACGAAAATCACAAATAAGACGTAACAAGCGTATTCCGGTGTAAGGTTTCTTGTTTGGGACACTATGATTTGGTTTAGATTGATAATTGGTTTACTTAATAACCTAAACTCGATTATTAAGCTTGCGCTTGCTATTATCGTTGTTATGAGGGTGAGTAAGGGTAAATGAATCGAAATTTCTCTGAAAGAAATTAGTGAACAAGATTAAATTGATTGCATTAGCGTTTTGAGTTAGAATTTATACCCTAGATATTGTAGGAGCTATCTCTTTGACAGTACTTGTGGTCATAAAGCGGGTGTAGAGAATATATGATCTATATTGTTTGATGTAGAAATCCTTCTATTATTATGTAAATTGAGATTAAATGAGTATAATTAATAAGTTGTGTAAATTTCTTATTAGTTATTAAGGAAATAGTGATATTTGACATAAGTTGTGCTAGTGTTAATCATGACTTAAGGATAAGCCAGAATTTAAATGAGATAATCTATACGACAATTTGTTAAGTAGATGATATAATCAATGAGGTGATTTGATATGAGATTTTTGTCGAAGCATAACAAATTAAAATGTTAATACTTAAAATTTGAGGGTGATAACTGAGATGTGATTGATAGTTATTGGGGGTATTGAGTTACTTGTGATAAGTTCGTTAATTGATAACGTGATAATCGTGAAAATGAGGGATATTGTTCAAATATTAAGATATTTAATAATACTTTTATTATATTTGATAGTTTGATGATGTTGTAATATGCGTATTAGAAAATAGTTATTAACTGCTCTTGATAATTTGTGAATTTGATAATATGAGTGCAAGATAACCGATTAGATAATTAAATAGTAAGTTGTTTAGATGGACTTGTGATAACAGAGTCCCAGTGAGTGAATGATTTATGCTCCTTTATGGAAATAAAAATATTTGTGAGTATGTGAATGAATTGAATCAGTAAGTCTTGGTTCGATGTAATTGAATAATTAAGTAATTGAGTCAAATCGCAACTTGTTTCAAATAAAATACATAAACAAATAAAAAAATAACGTAAGTTTCTTGATATGTTGGGTTCCCCATGATCTTGTCTATGGTATTTTGTTGGTCCATGAGTGTTACGTGCCGTTTTAACCGACCAAACTAATTAACGAATGACAAATGTAAGTATGAGTAGTTGAAGTATCTCGTGTATCACATCGCGTGATAATGCTCCAACGAAATATCGTGAATATAATAATTGTGAAAATGAATAGTTGGCGTGTCCATGGGGTCCCATGGATTTTTCACCCGACTAGACATTTAAAAAAAATAATAAAACACAATAAATGGTGTAATCGTTTAGCCGGTTACGTTAAACGTTTAAAGTGTCGGTCGCATGACAATTACCACAATGGCGGGGAATCTTGTCACGCTCTCTAGTTCTAAGCGAAAAAGAGCAAATACAAAGCTAGGAAATCTCAAGAAAATTTCCGACAATAAAAGACAATTTAATAAAATTAAATAGAAATATTTTGAGTTTGAGGCATAGCCTCTGAGTTATATATAAATAATTTGAGAATGAGACATAGTCTCGGAAATATTTTGGAGGTGAAGCATAGCTTCGGAGTTGTGTGTGTGCACGACAATAAAATAAACAATTATCTAAGCAGTTAATAAGTATTTAATCTAACAAGTAATTATGTAAGCTGTAAACAATCAAATCGAACACATCAGATAAACAAAATAAGCATGCATGAGGTTCCTAAGCATAATACTAAGGCACCACTAACAGCCTATCTTAAACCTTCGGCTCTGATACCAATCTGTCACACCCCAACCTACGGCGGAAATGCCGGGGCGTGAACTGATTGCCACAGCTCACAAGGTTACTATCATGAAATTATAAAGCGACAATATCTAATTAATTTATTTATTATCAAACAACATTCATATACAACAAAAATAAAGAAAATTACAAATACAAAACCAACTACTCTTGTATATGTTTTATTCCCAAAGTCATCTCTTTGTGAGCTTGAGTTCGATAAGCAATCCAAATCTATTACCTGCAAATGCGTACAAAATATATGTTTGTCAACAACACATGTTGAGTGAGTAGATCACCAGTTTTGATACAAACAAAAATGGTAATAATATATAATGATATAAGTGAATAAAAGAAGGCAAAACTGTTATTTGTGAGTATAACCAATTAAACCATAGCACATACATAAACAATCAACCATAAAGAAAGGGCTAAACCGTTGCCATGCGAATGGGCATTGGTTACCAAAAATGAGGTGTCGGTGAAACCATTGCGAATGCGATTGGGCTCCGGCCACTACGACGGTCGTATGATCATACTATAATGAGATTATGTTGGACCTCTCCGAATGCGATTCAAGTAAGCAAGTAAGCAAATAGCAAGTAACATGCAATCATTCAATTGATACACAACACAAAGATCACAGTTTGCGTTTGAGAAATAATAAGATAAATAATATGATAAATGGTACGCAAGTGTCCCCAAAACATTTGAAAACAAGTAAAATAGGGGAGTGATTACTCACCTAATTAGTAGAACAAAACACAAGTGAGGATGTGAGAATGATGAACCCTTCGGGATTTACTGTCAAGGATTCCAAATAACATAATATTATGAATTAATTAATAATGAGATAACATGTATAATGAATTTAGGATTTCGATGTGATTTAAGTTATGTTTGTGATTATAATATTATGGATTCAACGATTGAACTCTATGGTCATTGTTTTTAATAATCTTATTAATGATAATTTCCCCAATAATTACCCATGATATAAAATATAATTAAATACTTAAATAATTTGATTAATATAACATATGTTTGAAATAATAAAATCTGAATAAAATAAAATAATTTAATTAAATATAAAGTGAGACATACTTTTAATGATTAAAATAAATAAGATACTAATATAAAAAAATAGATAATCATAATAAGTATAATACGTAGTAAGATTGTAAATAAATATTTTGTATTAACCTTTTAAGAAGAATCTACTTAACACGTTTACATAATATCTATATATATACATATATATATGCATATAATTGAAATATAACATATTTATAAAGTCGTTAAATGACGAGAAAACAGCGGTGTCGGGTTTTTAAGTAAAACACGATGACTTTATTATTATTTAAAATATGCTTATAATTCAAATAAAATAAAATATATAGTAATATATATATATATGTAAACGAAAGCTTTTACGAGATTTGACAAGGAACACAAACTCCAAAGTGTCGGTTTTAATAAAATAAAATTTATTTAATAATTAATATTAATTATAAGTAATTAAAATATAATTTAAGTAATTAATTAAACACCTAAACCTTAAAACAATTCACAAAATATAATAAAAATCCAAAACTGGGCTGGCCAGGGCTCGAACCTGCGCCCCTGGCCGGCTCAATATGTAACTCATGCGTAACAAACCAGTTGGACTAGCAAGACAACTGGATAACATCCAGGAACAAGAATTTAATACCCATAAGCAGACTATCCCCAAATACACATGAACCCTAATTATCAAATTGATGAATCTGTTTGTTATTTGTTCAAATCGTATTAGGGTTTTGGTAGTACAGATCAAAACGAACTTGTTGAAATGTTTAATTACCAGATTTGATGAAGAGTATATGGAGAACGACGAGGGAGGGACGGCGGCCAAAACATCATCGAGTGTTGATATCAGCAGCGAGTTATAATCCAATTCAAGTTAGGGATTGGATCGCGAGGGTGTAATGAGCGTGTATATAAGTTTAATTGCATTATTATCAATTGAAAATGGTATGTTGACATAGCGATCAAAGAAGATTTGATTATTTTTGTTAATCCGCTTTATAATGATCTTGGTTTCCAAATCAATAATGTCGGTTTACTACGTAATACATAAGCAGATGATCATAGATAATTAATTCCAAAGTTATAGCGAGGATTCAGCTTCAAGGAAACGATGTGGGTTATGGTTACTGGTCAAATACGAGTTAACGGATAAGGGCTAATGGATCAAAAGGCATAATATTGCAGTCTGGTCCTTTGAACATAGAGATGGAAGCCAATTGGGGTAGTAGTTTATGTTTTGGTCAAAAATGCCAAGATTTAAAAGTTTATAAATATGTTTAATATAATTAATTAAATAAATAGTTAATTTACACGATAAACACGGTTTTTCATTGATTAAATTATCTGAGAAAATCAAAATGGGTCGGGTTACGGGTACAGTCTTAATTGGAATTTTCGAGTTGTTACACCTTCCTGGAATGTTTGGTAAGGGTGCGGAACTTATTAGGCCAAAGCATATCACACCAAACGTACCCGAATCCGCTACCCTCATTGTATCAAACGTGGTCATGTGACGATCACAATCTTAAATCAATGATGAGATTTTTCCCTAATTTTTTTATTTTATTAAGAATGATTTCTCAAATTATCAATTTCATCATTACTCTTAGTTAAGGTTATTAAAATTTTATTTTGTATTCTTATGAATTTTCACAAAACTCGAAATTTCACATAGTTATACAATTTTATATTATTTTTTTCCAAAACATATTAAAATTTTCACGTGTCGTCATTGTAGCTTGTCTTTTTCCCGCCTTATCAACCGTAACCGTCGCATCGGCAAATCAGGTCGTAGCATGTCATCCCGCATCTCTAAGGGAATCGTGAAGCCCTCCCAACAATCATCTCTCAACTCCAAACTGTGAATGCCCCCTACATCATCCACAACACCGAACCCAATTGCTTACCCCCTCAAACAATTCAAGAGTGCCAACCCGCCCGAATACTTCTGTATCGACGGTGCTACCATTCTCCTCCAATGGTTCGAAGAAAAGGAGAGCATTTTCCTCCATTGTGAATGTCCTGAGGACAAGAAAACCACTTACGCCTCGAGCATGCTCAAGAAGAATGCCCCCAATTGGTGGAACGGTGAGAAGCGCACTCTTGGCGCTGAGGTTGCCATGGCCTTGCCATGGGATGAACTCAAGAAACTCATGCTCAAGAAGTTTTGCCTGAAACATGAGCTTCGGAAGTTGGAAGAGGAGTTTTGAAATTTGAATCAAGAAAGTGGAAATGACACCATCTACAATGATCGTTTCCATGAACTGAGCCTTCTCATCCCTCACATGGTCACTCCCTTTAAACGTGCAATCGACAAGTACATCTCGGGTTTGCCTATGCAAATCCAAGATTCGGTTCTAAGTCGTGACCATCAAACCCTCCATGATGCCATCAATTTAGCCGGTACACTCACCGAAAACCACGTTAAGGCCGGGACCTTGACGCGGAAAAATTCCAAGAAGCCCGATGATAAGCCTGCATCCGAACCCACCAAGAAACCCTACACCGGACCCCACGCATTATGTGATACGTGTAACTTTCACCAGTCGCCTAACCTCAGGTGTCGACAATGCACCCATTGCAATCGATTTGGTCACCTCTTTACCACATGTCGTGAACGCAACCAACTTTTGATACAACCATTTACCTCACCTCTTATCCAACCCTTACCTTATGCTCAACCGTTTACTCAAGCACCCTCAACTATTAGAGCTTGTTACAATTGTGTATACCCTAGCCATTTTCGCAACGAATGCCCAAGACTCGCACACATGAACCAAATTCAATCCTACCTAACTCAAACCACTCAATATCAAGCTTACCAAGCCCAAGTAAATCAACTTCAACCAATCCAAGCTCAACCCATCCAAGCAATTCAAGCCCAACCCATTCAACCAATTCAAGTCAACCAAATCCCAGTCAGCCAACCTCAAGTTAACCAAGCCACTCAAGGTGCTCAAGGACAAGTGTGTTACATCAACGGTCCCCAAGTCAAAGACTAACCCTTTATGAAGACATGCTACGCAAAAGATGTTTCTTTCATTTAGTTCTTTTCATATAAAACTATTGTATTGACTTCCTTAAATCCCCAGTTTTGCTATGAATGAGAATTATGGTTATTTATAATGGTATTCAATCCCTCATTTATTCCTATTTTGTCGTTTAGTGCACTATTTAATGTTACACAATTTATTATCTTGATTTAAGTGGTCTATGATCGGGTATTTACCAGGACTATGTGCATGGTGATGTGCATAGTTATCTAATAGTACCGTATTTGTATCATAAACTACCTATGACTGATTTCCTACAAATGTTTTGAAAATTGGGACTATGAACATGTGTTGTACATAGTTATCTAATAGGAGTCACATTTACAAATTTTATTTCGATATTTTGATGCATGACTACCCAAACCCTCCAAACTCACCTCATTCTCACGTCACTCTTTTCTCATTCGATTGTATAATATTAATTTCGAGCCTCATATGTTATTATATTTCTCTAATCATGTGATTTGTTTGTTATGTGAACCTGTCTATGTGAATACTTATTCGTGAATTTTATTGTCATCCAAAGTATTTCTATTCAAAATTACCTCTACCTATTTATTTAATTTAGTTATTATTACTTTTGACGATTAACTTAGTAATTTCTCTTTATTTTGCAAAGATGTTACTAGCTATTTATGCTAATAAAATTTCACTCATTTATTTATTTATTTATTTATTTATATATTTATTTTTATTGCTCTTTCTCAGATAGTTCCATTTATTTTTCGACTTAAAAAGTTTTTCATTTACCTTGTTTTTCGAACTATGTGCATCATGCGACGACCTAAATAATTATGAGTGCACGAATAATTATCAAAGTCTTCGCATGGAACTCATAGTGAATACAGTTGTGTGTCATAACTCAGAACCGTGGGTGATTTTGGGTAACGATAAAAATGTCGATGTGATAAGGGCATGGTGGATACGCCGTCGGTACAACCTATATATTAGTGTCCTTATCATGTTTTCCGTTTGTAGCGTTATTCGGGTCATTCGAAGTTCTGCGTTATATTTAAAAAAATAATTTCTCTCTTAGACTCTTACTTTCCTTCTTTATGTTTTTTCTTTAATTTCTGGACGAAATTTCCAAAAAGTTGTAAATACTGTAACATTCGTTATTTTTCAAGCCCGAATTTTGACCCGTTTGAATGTTATTAACCGAACGTTTGTTTATTTATTAAAACCAATAAGTTATTAGTTCGGTTGGTCATTGATCATTTATTACACCACTCGTATATGTGTCGTTTATTTAATAAAACTATCCAACTTGTACAAAAATCACCCCCTTTTTCATGTTCTATCCTAACTTGTTAACCATCCAAACCCGAAGGACCATTATGAAAATTTTTAAATTATTATTTTAATTCATCTTCTTCTTTCCCCATCATCACCATCGAGCTATACCCCCCCCTTTGCTTGTTCCTCAATCTTCGGCGTAATTGATCTTTCCAAATCCTTCCTTGACCCATAAACACGTTAACCGACAACCTAATTATAGTAAACCATAGTGATTTGACAGCTAATTCAAATGAAAACGAACCGCGACTAGCATGATCAATTTACCCTATAAATACACAATCTTAATTGAATTAACTAGTACGACACACTCCTCTATCTGTCCCGAACCTAACCCCTATAGATAATTAGATTAATTTGTTCATTCTGTAGTTCGTTTTTACACACCTTGATTCGGCCCTATTTTGATCTCGTTCACCCTCGTCCGATCCTTGTTAGAGGTAATTGATTACATGGTTTTAATCGCGTTAATGTCTTGATCAAAGCCTTTAGATCTATTTGATTAATTAAAAATGGATTGATCAAATCAAGATGTTAGGGTTTATGATCAAATCTGATAGGAACTGCTAGTATATATAATTTATGGAAACTGTTCTTAATCACTTGTAACTGGTAGCCCAGCTGGTTACTTCATGTGTATGGTGGGGCAGAGGTCGCGGGTTCGACCCCTGCACCCGTTATTTTTGGGAATTTTCTTGTTTTATTTATTTTTAAATCATTTAACAACTATATTAACTAATAATGATTGTTTTAATAAATCAAAAACCAGTTTGTAATACTCGTTTAACTCACATTTCAGTTCATGTATATACGTGTAGGTATTATGATATATATATATATATATAATATATACACATAAAGTTTATTATCACTAAATACAAATGTTTTTAATATAAAAAAATCAAGTAAACTACTTTTATATATTTATAAAACTACAATTATTAAGTTATGTTTTCTTAAATCATAATAATTATTTTTAAAACCTTATATATATTATTATATTATTTAACTAATTTTCGTAATAAATATCATACTTTACTTAGCGTATCCGTTTGCTCTTCTATTCTCATAGGCTTTAGCGTTCGTGCGTGACTTTTCCCGTCTTCTCGTCATCTTAATCACTTTTGTCCTGTAACATCCCGAAATTTCCAAAATAATACTAATTATATTATTCAATAATAGAGGGAAAGTTTACTCGGGTTATCGGGAAATAAATAAATATAGTAGGAGTTGGTATGGGTCGGGCTAGTGTTGGGTAATGGATATGAGTTATGGACTTGGGTTATGAAGGAAAGAGGGAAGGACCATGGGCCTAAGCCCATGATCCATAATTATATGAACCTTAAATCACCAATTATCATTCATTTCTCATACTCCATACACCACCAAAACACACACTTAGCTCTCTCTCTCATCTTACTCTCTCTCTAAGCCGAAATCAAGAAGAAGAAAAACGAGAACCGAGTTCCGACCCGAGGTAATGTTAGTATGATATTGTAGAGGTCCAAAACCGTTAGATCTAGTTGCGAAACAAGGAGCCGACACCGTTAAACCGTTAAATTCATGAGATCCGGTGGAATCGGGTATAAATCGAACCTAAGATAAGCTTAGGGGTCACCTTAGCTCAGATCTGGATCGAACGGGACGAAAAAACGGTGAAAACGGTGCTGGAATACGTTTTTCTGGCGAATCCGCGGTTTTCCGGCGGTGGCGCCGAAAAAGTTAATACGAGGTAAGGTATGTCAGGGAATGTTCTGACATTCCCTGACCTAACCCAGTTCGCTAACGGAAGACTAACGAACCAGAGGTGATTCGCTAACTAGTTCGCCTGAGGGAGCGTAACGAATTAGCTTCGTATCTGTTTCGTTAGGGGAAAATGTAACGAATTAACCTTGATTCGTTATAGTCCAGTTCGTTAGAGAAAATAACGAATTAGATGGGCGATTCGTTAGAGGGACTGTTACATTATGGACTGATTCGTTAAGGCCTAATTCGTTATGGAAGATGACGAACTAGATTACGAATCAGCTAAGAATGGATAACGAATCAGAATGTGATCTGGATAGTGAATTAGAGTGTGATCTGATAACTAATTACACTTAATTCGTTATAGAGAATGAGATGGTGAATAAAATAATAATTTCAAATCCTAGTGGAAAATGTGATAAGACAGTTAATGGAAATAAAATAATAATTTCGAATTACACTGGACGTCGTGGCAGGCCTCGTCTTGTCCGGCAACCCTCTGTAGAAGCATCTTCTAACACCGGAGACGAAGGAGGCACAACTGGAAGAAACCCCAGCAACAACGAAAGACATCAACTTGACCCTGCTGTTTTAGCTGCCATTTCCCAAGCTGTGGAAACTGCCATGAAGAATGGGAATCCCGAAGGATCTCTGGACAAACTGCTGAAGGATCAGGAGAGAATGGTAGGAAGGTTGGTGAGGGAGGGAAGGGTGACTCAAGTGAAGCTGGATCTATCAAGGTTGATGATGGAAAGAGAGGTCGGGGTGGGTGTAACTACAAGTCCTTCAAAGAATGCGACCCGCTGAAGCTGATCGGTCTATGAGACGTAGTCGCTACTCTCCAATGGATAACCACTATGGACAAGATTATCCGAATTAGCGAGTGATGTCCCGACCAAGCAGTGGGCTATGCAACTCAGTCATTTGAAGATGAGGCCATGTACTGGTGGGAAACTGTGGAACAAAGGAAGACCTGAGAAGAGATTAGGACAATGAGGTGGAATGACCTGAAGGAGTTACTGTTGAAAAGGTTCTGTGCTGATGCTGAGGTTGAGAGAACCGAGATGAATTTTCTGAATCTGAAGGCGGGCAAGATGACACATCGCGAGTACAACACTGAATTTAACCGGATGTATAGGTTGGTGCCAGACATGGTGAATACTGAGGGGAAATGGATCAAGTGCTACGTCAGGGGACTTCCCCAGAAGGTCCGCATGTTAGTCAGGGCCAACAAACCTGTTACCTTTGAGTCTGTAGTTGGGTTGGCAGAGATGGTTTATGATGATCTGGCGGCGGATGATGTGGAAGTGGAAGATAAGGAAGAAGGGAAAGGAACCAAAGGAGCTGGAAATGTCATGGAGCTTGTAGGGAGAAAAACACAGAAGATGGCAGATAGGGAAACATGCAAGGTGTGCGGGAAGATGCATTTGGGAGAATGCAAGGCTGGTCCAAACCAGTGCTACCGATGCGGGAAGAAGGGACATATCTCTCGTGAATGCACCGAGGACCAGAAATGTTACAAGTGTGGTAAGTCTGGTCACATAGCTAGGGAGTGTGGAGAAGCCGTGGCAGTGGGGGAAAGGAGAGGAGATGCGTGAAAGGATGGTCTGTTAGCTGCTGAGGAGGTTGCAGGAGAATAAGTGACATGTCACAGTTGATTTATGTTAGTACTGTTAAGGAGTGTTTTATGTTACAATATGAACCTATGTTTGTTTAGCAAGCTTGAATGATTTCATTATTATGTTTATTGAACAACTTGTGACTTCTTGTGATTTTGTATGAATGATTATGAGTTATCTTGAATGCATGTTGGTTATGATAAATAGTTGTGTAGTGGTAAAGCGTCGCCTTAGGAGTTAGCGTTGTTATATAAAACAAGGTTCCTCAGGAAGACGAGACGAGACTTGGTACATCGAGGGCCTCATGGACAAGCTACCTTAAAAGCTAAAACACATGATCACCGCTCGATGACTACAAGTCAGGAGTAAGAAGGATAAACCATAAACCAAAGGCGATCCAATAAAGTGTGTGAATATAAGAAGTGTTCCTTTTACAAGGAATAAGTTAGGTTTCGGGGACGAAACCTCTTCAAGGGGGGAAGACTTGTAACATCCCGAAATTTCCAAAATAATATTAATTATATTATTTAATAATAGAGGGAAAGTTTACTCGGGTTATCGGGAAATAAATAAATAGAGTAGGAGTTGGTATGGGTCGGGCTAGTGTTGGGTAATGGATATGGGTTATGGACTTGGGTTATGAAGGAAAGAGGGAAGGACCATGGGCCTAAGCCCATGATCCATAATTATATAAACCTTAAATCACCAATTATCATTCATTTCTCATACTCCATACACCACCAAAACACATACTTAGCTCTCTCTCTCATCTTACTCTCTCTCTAAGCCGAAACCAAGAAGAAGAAGAACGAGAACCGAGTTCCGACCCGAGGTAATGTTAGTATGATATTGTAGAGGTCCAAAACCGTTAGATCTAGTTGCGAAACGAGAAGCCGACACCGTTAAACCGTTAAAGTCACGAGATCCGGTGGAATCGGGTATAAACCGAACCTAAGATGAGCTTAGGGGTCACCCTAGCTCAGATCTGGATCGAACGAGACGAAAAACGGTGATGGAATACGTTTTTCTGGCGAATCCGCGGTTTTCTGGCGGCGCCGAAAAAGTTAATATAAGGTAAGGTATGTCAGGGAATGTTCTGACATTCCCTGACCTAACCCTAGTTCGCTAACGGAAGACTAACGAACCAGAGGTGATTCTCTAACTAGTTCGCCTGAGGGAGCGTAACGAATTAGCTCTAGTTCGTGTCTGTTTCGTTAGGGGAAAAGGTAACGAATTAACCTTGATTCGTTATAGCCAGTTCGTTAGAGAAGATAACGAATTAGATGGGCGATTCGTTAGAGGGACTGTTACATTATGGACTGATTCGTTAAGGCCCAATTCGTTATGGAAGATGACGAACTAGATTAACGAATCAGCTAAGAATGGATAACGAATTAGAATGTGATCTGGATAGCGAATTAGAGTGTGATCTGATATCGAATTACACTTAATTCGTTATAGAGAATGAGATGGTGAATAAAATAATAATTTCAAATCCTAGTGGAAATTGTGATAAGACAGTTAATGGAAAATGTGATAAGGTCAGCTCGACCCCAGCCAGGGGCTCTGCCCCTTGGACCCTGCTAGGGGCTGCCGCCCCTAGACCCTGCTTCCATGGGCGCTGCCCCCAGACCCTAGTCCGTTGAGGGTTATAGTTAAACTAGAAGTTTAGCATAATGACAGAATGGTCCCTGTACTTAGAAAGGAATGAGATAATTACATAGTAGCCCTTGGACTTTGATAATTTATGAAAGATGCCCTTAAAGGATTAACGAGTAACGATTAACTAACCGGGTAATGATTCAATGAAGTAAAATCGGCTTAGACACTTAAGACTAATTAAGTAGTAATGAGAATGGCTAGAGTAGTATTTGATATTCAATTATTAAACAGTTAGACGCGCACAACTCGAGAAGGAATAACCAGTAGCAGAAGAAGTAACCAAATTCAGGTGAGTTTCTAACCCCATTTCCTTGTTATGTTTTCGGGGCTGTGTGCATACTCGATGTGAAGTGTGAATACACTTACCTTAAGTGGTAAGTTTATGTTATAGATGTTATACGAGGTAGCTATTATATAATGTTTGTCGGTACGTGAACGATCTTCAGATATTGCACGTATCGCCAAGGATAGTTATTGCCAAGTGGTTATTAGTGTGTATGAATGCTATGATGTGACTTGCTTATTATGTTAATGATATGAAGCGTGTTGTAGACAAGTAGAGGTAGAGCGTGTTTGAAGTGGCAAGAGTCTAGTAAAAGTGTTAGTGGCATGACGATAGTACGTGGTAGGGTAAGCCTATACGTGACTACGTCATTAAAGTGACAAAGTGGCATAACGTTATACGTTATTAAAGTGGCAAAGTGGCAAAGTGGTAGGTGTAAATAAGAGGCTAAGTGGTAAGGTGAGCATGTTAGATAGTGAACTACATGTCTTCGGATACGTATATGATGCATGTAGTGGTTGTATGATAAGTTGCTTGATTAACTAGAACTCACTTAGCGTAGCTGACTTTTAGTATGCACGCAGGTGAGCTGACTATAGCGTTAGCATGAGGATGGCACATGGCTTGAATTGAACGGCTGGCATGCGAAGATAGAAGTAAAGATGTTTAAATATAATGTTTTGGGTTTTGGTATCAAAGAAAAGATTTAATGTTTTGTAACAAATGATTGATGTTCTATATTATGCGAAAAGTTTTAATAAACTCTGATTGGTAGAACTGTGTTTATGAGTATACCCGACGCTAAAGTAGGGCTACCGGGTTCGGGGCCTTACATGTCCATATTTGAGGTGAGTTTACATACCCCTTTTTCATCTTTTATATTTTGGGGGTAGCATGTTTACCTTATTTAATTTTATTTATTGTTTATTTCTACATCTATTTCAAAACACAATTCGTTATATGTTTATGTGTGATGATTGCAATATCTATCACTATGCTCTATGTGCTTAAGTGTTTATTTTATGTTTGTTGGTTGGTATCTCATCCTCATCTATCCTCAATTAGTATGATCATACATTTACCCAAGTACTTTGATTTCGTATCAATAAGAATGGGTCCACATCTACTTTGTTGTTTGCCTTTTCATAAGAATTGTAATACTCAACATTAACATATGAATTGTGGTTTTTATCTATAAATATAAATCGACTAAAACTTATGTATTCTCACCAACATTCGTGTTGACAAACTTTATTTTATACATGTTACAGGTACAAGTAATTTACGTTGTTCAAGATTGAAGAATTTAGTTTTGCTTTAGGATATTATTCAACTTGCAAAAGCATGATGTATATGTTTCTTATTATTCAATTTGTGTACATGTTTGATGTTAATGAAATTAAATAATTATTGTAGCTTTAGTTAGTGTCTTTTGAGTTACTGTCCAATCAATACGTTACGCCCCGACATGTTCCGCCTTTGGTCGGGGTGTGACAATAGGCGTACCCTAAAAGTTTTATTTTATAGGCATGCTCTGACACATGACATTCCCTTTTTAGAAACCCTAACGATTGGTATTGTTAGATCATTTTTGTCTAATGCTAGGTCTAGTGGGCTTATAATGTCTTTTGTATAATTGTTAGGGGCAAAACTGTTATTATTAGAAAGATGTAAAGTGAAATGTATAAGTCATGTAGCGTATAAGCTTATACGCACGTATATGCTTATACGGTCACAAAAACTTATACGTTGCCACTGTTGGCTATATATAGGGCTTTCATATTTTAGATTTGAAACAGTTGACATATTATCCAGTCTTGTACTTTCATTGTGATATAAATATACGGAATGTTATGAGTGATTGTGTTGTGACTTATTTATGATATATTTCCAATATATTGTATCGTATAGTTAATATAGTTGAATCAGTCATAATCATTACGAGTTAATGTACATGATGTTTAGCATGAAAATTATCATGTTCTTACAAGTGGTATTAGAGCGTATGGCTCGTATTTACTACTGATTACAACACATTCAAGGTCAATTGATGAATTTTCGAAGTTTCAAAGGTTAACGAGATAAATCGATTACATATTACTTGATTACTCACTGAATTATGGAAGATTTTACAATTTGTTTGGTCATCGTGATCGTGATTAGATACTCTTTGTTTCTACAAGAATTATGTTATCTCTGGCTCAAAATCATATTCTCGATTCAAGATGTTCAATAGTTTCATCCGGCGTGTAAGTTTAGTCTGTTAGGCGTATAAGATACACTTACGTATAAGTCTGTCTGTGTAAGGAGTTTGGTCCGTATAAGAGTTACACGTTGATGTTATACGTTGTTCAAGGGTTATACGCTAATCAGAGTTACACGTTGATGTTATACGTTGTTCAAGGGTTATACGCTGATCAAAGTTACACGGTTTGAAGGTTATACGTTGTTCAAGGTTAGCCGTGTAAGCTAGGATATACGCTGACTTGGATATCCGGACACATAAGGTTACCAGTTCTTGAGGGTTAAGAGGTTGGTTCAAGGGTTATACGATTGTTCAAAGTTACACGGGGATAAAAGTTATACGGGTGAAAGAAAGTTATACGCTTGTTGTTAATTCTTTTCAAAAATGGAAGATTTAAACGCATTTGTTACGCATGCTTCTCCAATTATTCAGAAAATAAACTTTAAAATGAAATGGGGACGTCAACCAAGCCCCCAAAGCTGCTTAGCATGGAAGATTTTCCTAATTGGGCCGATAAGTTTGAAACGTATGTGCAAGCCGTGAACTATGATACGTGGGAGGCTGTTGAAGTCGAGTACATCAAACAGAGGAATGCAAATGGTACAAGTCATAGATTATCTCAAATACCTGAGGCTGACAAGGCTAGGTTCATTCGTGAGAAAAAGATAATGAACTTGTTTCAACAATCAATTAAGTCTGAGATTTTTCAACTCCTGCAACACAATGGTTCATATCACTCAATTTGGGAGGCGTTGCTGAACAAGGATACAGGGAATGCTGATATGAGAAAATCAAAAGTTGGTTTGCTAAAAAAAGAGTTTGACATTTTTTTCATGGTCAAAGGCGAAACGATGCCTCAACTAAATGAAAGATATTGCCATCTGTTTAATGTAATGAAAATATTGGGCACTGACAAAGAGGAGTATGAATATATAGATAAACTGGCAGATTCGTTGTCTGACGAGTGGGAGACGTTCATCATGATTCAACAATCCAACCCAATCAATTATGCTAGACTGACGTTGGAACGTTTTATTGAAAAATTGGAAGCTCATGAGTTGGATATTAGGAAGAAACAAAGAATAAAGATTTCATATGCTGTTCAAGACATTGGTTTGTACTTCAACTCTTCACAACCCGTGATTGTCCCAAGTCAAAAGATTCAAACCGCGTAAGTGAAAAATAGCAGTTTTGGTGGAAGTTCTTCTCAAACCAGTCAACAAACCAACATGCCTCATTTCACAAGGTCTTATGTTGGTACCAATGCATCAACTTCTCCTGTTCATGATCAATCATCAAAAACAACAAGTCCACCATCTGATGTTGTATAATGCAATATTGATGTGAATATTGAAAACAACAATGGACTTACTATGGAGAATGTTCAAGAGCACATGGCCTTCTTGGGATCTCTTTTGGAGTCATATAAATGTTTGATAGCTGGTCGTATTGGGAATTATAATATGACTAAAGAATATTATGACTAAATCGACCTTGAGGAGATGGAAATGATGGACATCCATTGGTGCATAGCGAGTGTGGTTAGGGGGGCTCAAAGGTTTAGGGAAATCACTGGGAAAAATTGTCTGGATGGAACTACTACTAAGCTTAGTTTTGACAAGTCGAAGGTCAGATGCTTTCGATGTAAAGAAAAGGGACATTTCAAGAGGGAGTGTACCAATCCTGAAGTTGGAGATTCAACACCTAATCCGTTTGGCCGAGACTACAACCGACAAACAATTTATCATCAAAGCTCACCAACACAAGTTGAAAAGAAACAAGAAGCTTCGTCTTCAAAAGCTTGTCATGCTCAACTTGATGAGGGGTTTAACTGGAATTCAGTGGTTCACAAAGCTAATGTGGCAGAAATAGTTGGTGAGTGTTCTCAAGAACAAGAGAATAAGAATGATGAAGAAATTGAAGATGTCATATAAAGAATGAGTAATGCCGGAGAAGAAATTTCTACTGAGGATTCTCTGAAAAGTTTTGAATCAATTCCCAATGAATTTTTTAAGTCATTTTTTCCACCTGATGTCTTTGAAAATTTTGCAGGTTGGTTCAATGGCGAAGAAGTTCAACATGAGAAGATTGACTTCGGAAGTGATGATGAGTTAGAGGAGGAGACTAGTGAGATTGATGGTGCATCAAAGAGTGAAGCAAATGAAAAATCTAAAATTCCTGATCAAGAAGATATTCCTGTTGAGGATGATGCTCCTATTCTTCAAGCTAACATGGCCAGTCAGGTAAAACTTTCTCTAAAAGAGATTAAACATATTTGTGAATCAAACGAAGATAAGGAATTTGTTATTAATTCGTTGATAACATATTTTAATTTGTTAAAAATTTATTATAAAAAAATGTTTCTTGATTTTCAAAATATGAAAGAGGCTTATGACAAGCTTCAAACGTGTGATAAAAATTTGTGGAACAAAATTTTGCAAGATGAGAAAACGATTTCTATGCCCACTTACACGGTTGAAAATAAGCAAATTGCCATTAATATACATGTGGATGAAAAAGCAGAATTAAAAAGAGAATTGGAATTGACTAGAATTGACATTGAAAGGATTGAAACAAAATTGAAAAGTTATTATGCTTCTCAATATGTTTTGGATCACACTGTTCCAAAAGAGATTCCAAAATATCATGTTGTTCCGCCAACAATATGGAGTTCTTATGTTCCAAAAGAACCCGAAGGATTCCTCAAGGCGTTGAACGTGGTGTCTGATTCACCACAACATGATAGTTCGGGTGATGAACATGTTGTTCAATCTGTTTATAGTTCTGAGTGTGATTGTGAGGTTGGTAAAAAGGCTGCTGAATTTGTGTTTTCTGAATCGGAAAGTTCATCTAAAGAAAGTGTTAAAATTGATAATCAATTTGAGAAACCTAAAACTCAGTCAAATGGTAAAAATGGTAATCAAAATTCTAGATTTTCTAAAACCAGTTTTATTATAAAAGAAAGGGTATTGGTTTCAAAGAGGTAAATCAAAAGTCGGTAAAACCACAAGATGGTTTTCAAAAGATTTCTTTTGTTAAGGGTGAGACCTCTGAGGAAGAAAAAGAGGCTATCTTTACAAGACAATCAAATGATGAGTTTTACAAACTTAAAGCTGATAGAGAGAGGTGTAGACAATGTAATGAAGAAGGAAATTTGTTCTATTAGTGTCCTAAAAGATTTTGTCAAGAAGGAAAACATGTGGTGAACAAAAAAACATATGTTAAAGTTCCTATGGTTAAACCTACACCTCCACCAGTCAAGATTTTAAAGAGAGGTGTAGACAATGAATATGTCAAAAAGATTTTCGAAGTGGGTGAATCTTCGAATGCCAAGAAAAATGATAGTTTTTATAAAAAGAAAGGTTCTGTTGGTCAAAATTGGGTGGCAAAGGTTAAAAGTAATGAAAATGTTAATCCACCAAATGCATAAGTTGTTAATCCACTTGATAACAAAGTTGCTGAGTCATTAACTGATCAAGTTGATGAGCAATCTGTTGAGTCTTTAAATAAAGTTGTTAATCAAATTGATGAACAAGTTGTTGTTTCATATAGTTCATGTTCGTCTAATGATTCATTGTCTGATAATGAATATGATGATTTAGAGGAAGTTTTGAATGGAAAAATGAAACAGCCCAAGACCAAAAAGGCTTGGGTTTCCTTGTTTCACTAACTGCTTATTTTTGTAGGGACTTTCAAGATCCAATGATTCACTATGGATAATAGATAGTGGAGCCTCTCGACACATGACTGGAACTCTCCATCTGTTAAAGAATGTTCAATCTATTCGAGGAGGGTATGTGGGATTCGCAGGAAATCAAGGAGGACAAATTGTATGAGAAGGGATGTTAATAAATGCGAAAGTAATGTTTGAAAATGTGAATTACATTACTGAGCTGGAGAACAACTTACTGAGCATATCTCAAATTTTTGACAAAGGCTTTTCAACGCATTTAACAAATCAAGATTGTTTGATACTTAATACTGGGTATAAGATTCCAGAAGAGTGGATCGTGATGAAAACACTAAGATAAAATGATCCATACGTGCTTAATATGAATGTTGCTTCGTCGACACAAGGTACTGTTCAGTGTTTTGTAACCAAAGCATCTGAAAAAGAATCTCTGCTATGGCATCGTCGCATGGGTCACATCAATGTTCGAAAAATTAACTTTCTTGTTCACAATCAATTGGTTGAAGGAGTGGATCTTAAAGGTTTTCATTTGAGTTCCGAGTGTTTGAGTTGCAAGAAGAGTAAGCAAAAGAAAAAGTCGCATCCGACAAAAGCTGTCAATACAATCATCTTACCATTTGAGAGGGTTCATATGGACTTATTTGGGCTTGTGAATGTCAAAAGTATCGCCGGGGAACTGTATTGCTTGGTGGTCACTGATGATTACTCACGTTTTTCATGATTAATGTTTCTCGAATCAAAGGATGAAACGTTTGACAACTTGATGATTTGTTCAAAAAGCTTGAAATGTTATACAACTTGCCAATCCGAAGGATTAGAAATGACAATGGTACCGAGTTCAGAAACTACCATATGATTCGATACTGTAATGACCGGGGTATTCTTCATGATTTTAGCGCTCCTTATACACCACAACAAACTGGTGTTGCTGAACGAAAGAACCGTACTCTGACTGAAACAGCTAGGGCGATGTTGACAAATTCGAAGTTACCTGTGAGTTTCTGGTCTATAGCTGTTGCCTCAGCTTGTTACACTCTTAACCGTGTCCTAACAGTAAAGAAGTATGGAAAAACCTGTTTTGAGCTACTTAATAGACGTAAGCCTAACTTGAAGTGGCTTGAGCCATTCGGATCCCAGTGCAACGTTCTGGATCCTGTTGGTAAATTCAGTGCAAATTCCGTGGAAGGTTTCTTCGTGGTTTATGCAAGTCCTTTACGCAAAGTATTTTTACCTAGTATCAACCGTATTGTGCAAGTACAACATATGGATTGTCAAAGATATGCAACTCCTATTCAAAGAAAAGGTGATTCATGGATGTTTGACTATGGCAATTTGTGGAGCCGTTTCTCTTTTCCTAAAGAAGAAATTACTGATGAAATGGCCACACTGTTATTACAACAATTTTCTGTTGAAGTTCCTCATGAAGACAATGTTGAACAACAAGTTCCAATCTTTAATGAAGATCCGATTCTTGATGATGATGACCATGTTGATGATACTCCGGCGACACCTTATTTTGACGATGATGGTGAAGATCATACTGATGTGATTTTATCACCGATTCAACATGATACTGCTGTTTCTGATCCTGTGGCTACTGATTCTGTACTTTCTGATGAAAACGTCACAAATCTTCCGAATGATGTGATAGTTCCTGATGAAGTTATGCCTCGAAGTTATATCATCCGAAAGAAAATATAATTAGAGATCTTAATTCTGGTGTTCGTACTCGAAGAAAGATTGACCAAAGCCTGAGTTGTTACTATTCTCAAGTTGCACCTCTTCAGAACCGGTTCTCATTTAAATGTTTCATTTCACAAACTGAACCGAAGACATAAAAACAAGCTTTGACTAAAGAGAGTTAGGTTAGTGCAATGCAAGAAGAACTATTGGAATTTGAAAATCTTGGGAGGTATGGAAACTTGTGAATCTACCAGATAACAAACGATGCATTAATACCAAGTGGGTTTTCAAGTGAAAAAGGGATGAAAATGGTATAATTGTCAGAAACAAATCTCGATTAGTGGTTCTGGGCTATAATCAAAGGGAAGGAATTGATTTTAACTAGGTCTATGCTCCCGTTTCTAGATTCGAAGCAATTAGAATTTTCTTTGCCTTTGCATGTTACGTCTGCTTTCTTGAACGTTAAATTGGGTAAAGAGGTCTTTGTAGGACACCCACCGCGGTTTGTCGATTCGATTAACAAAGACAAAGTGTACCTACTTGACAAAGCGCTTTATGGTCTTCACAAAACCCCGAGAGCTTTGTATGACACATTGTCTCAACATCTGTAAGATAATGGCTTTGTTCGAGGCACTGGTGATTATACACTCTTCACTAAGGAAGTGGATGGTCATTTGCAGATAGTCAAGGTCTATGTGAACGATATCATTTTTTGGTCAACGAATGATGTGTTTTGCAAAGATTTTGAGGAGGTTATAAAGTCGAAATTCAAAATGAGTGCTATGGGAGAGTTGAAGTTTTTCTTAGGATTGCAAGTCGAACAAGAGTCTGATGGGATCTTTATTAACCAGACAAAATATATCAATGATATCCTTGAAAAATTCAACATAACTGACTCATCGCCGAGTAGCATTCCTATACCGGTTAATCATGGAATTGGTCCTGATCCCACCAGGGAGAAGGTCGATGAAACACTCTACCATTCTACGATTAGTTTCCTCATGTATCTTACTGCTTCTAGGCCATACATCATGTATCCTACGTGTCTTTGTGCCCGATATCAATCCAGTCCAAGCGTCTCGCACATAACATTGGTGAAGCGGATACTTCGGTATCTTAAGGAGAATCCAGAGGTCGGTCTTGGGTATCCTCGAGACAATGTATTTGAGCTGAGAGCATTTTCTAATTCTGACTATGGTAGCTGCAAGCTGAACGCCAAATCTACCACCACCGGCTGTCAATTATTTGGTAGTAGGCGGGTGACATGGCAGTGTAAGAAGCAGACGACTGTGTCACTATCCACCTGTGAAGCCGAATATGTAGCTGTTTCTAGCTGCTGTTCCCAGGTTTTGTGGATACAACAAAAATTGTGCGACTACGTTTTGAATTTTCTTACTACTCCTATTTTTGTTGATAATACTGCTCCCATATCCATAACTAAAAACCTAGCAAGTCACTCAAAAACAAAACATGTTGACATAAGATATCACTTCATCTGTGACTGCTACAAAAAGAAGTTGATTACCGTAGACAAAATTCACACCGACGAACAAAAAGCTTATCTTTTCACTAAAGCTTTTGATAAAAATAGATTTTTGTATTTTTTACTTAAGCTTTTGATAAAGTCTATGGGCGGTGGGAAAGTGAGTGATACTGAGGTTATTGATTCCGACCTTTAAGTAACCGTTCACCGAGTCAATTTTTTTTTGTTAATATTTTTTTTAAATGGTTTTTGATTTTATGGGGAGCAATAGTTTGGGGAAAATACAAAAATATTGTGATCTCAGTTTGTATAGAAAAAACCAAAAACATTCAAATATAACCTCTCGCTGAAAATTATGTCAGTTACTCATGTATAAAGGACATATACTTGTATATGTTTGGTCCTGATATTTAATTGTAAATATTCAGGAGAGCCATTCACCTGAGAATGGAAAGTACCTGGGGAGTTTGGTAAAATTTCAAAAACATTTGAAAAACTCTTAAAAGTCAAAAACACTGAAAAATGTGAAAAATTCAAAAACAATAAAAAATTGCTCCTCAAAATGAGTTTTGAAGCATAAAAGGAAGATGATAGTACATTGATTGTCTTGTTCCAAATCCGGTAAATTTAAGAATAAAAGTCTATTGCTTAATGTTCAGTGTATGGGTAGGCGTTTGAACAAACAAGTAAGGGAATAAGTGATATAAACATAAATTGCCATGTTGAAATATGGGTTATTATTATAGCAAAAGTCTTGGTAATGAAGGCAGAAATGTAATAGTCTGTCATACTCAAGCCTTATGTTTCAGTAGATCGCAAAAATAAAGTGTTAATAAAGTGTTTTAAGCGTCTGGTACATGGTCTACACTTCAATGGTGTATGGTTTTATTGCCTTCATTCCTGTATTGATGGGATGCATTAGGTTTATGGAGTCATGAGGTCTTTATGCGGTTTTCATCTGGGTATTCGAAAGAATATTTCAAATCCTGCTCAAGCGAGCGAACCTAATACCATTAAGAAACGGACCCTAGGGAAATATGATGTCTTTAAGCCGACAGATGAAATCGTGCATACTCATTCTTGGCAAAGGAAGCTTGGTGTGTTGCTTGATAACGGGGGTATTCCTTGTTGTGGAAAGCCATTGCTACAATTGCAAAAAAAGTTGAAATATTTAAAAGTTTTGGTCGGTTGGTTCTAAGGTTTAAATCAAGTTGAGGTGATATGGTAAAAATCAAAATAAGCCTGACTCAAGATTAGAAACTGATCATGTTCCGATATTATGTGCTTAACTGAACCTTAATCATATCACTGATGTCTCTGAATCTTTTGTTACAAAAGTTGTGGACAACAATATCCATAACCGGCTTAACATCAGACATAATAAAACTAAAAACCGTGATGGAAGAACAGATTAATCAATATGATTCCTTGCTCAACTCACAGAAAAATATGTGTTTCATTTTAGTTGTTATTTGATATATTTTGTCTTGATTACATCTTTTCTTTCTTAAACCAAAAAGATTTTACATTTCTGAGTTATTTTCGACTTTGGTGAAAGGTGATTCGGGTCTGATATCCAAGAATCGTAATCGAGAGGTTGTTTTCTGACAAAATTATTCAAGTTGGGAATTAAATTCTTTATTGAATTGATCGAGGTCATTAACTTGGACTTGATTAAATTCTAAAATATGTGAAATTGTTTGTTTCCAAATTAAAAAGCAAAATTGGTTCAACATTTTCAAAGGATTCATCAAGGTCATTTGCTTGGACTTGTTCAGGATCGTATGTGTGAAAGTTGTTGGATTTTAATGGTGTGAAAATATCTAAAGTAAAATTGATGAACTTATACGGGCGTTTAAGTTATACACTTATACGGCGTATAGGTTAATACACTTTTAAGGGCGTATAAGTACTATATATATAGGGAAAGTTATGCGGTCAGTTCTCATCATCTTCAAACGTATAACACTTTGAGACTTACACAGTGATTCGTTGTCATATCATTTGTCCGTATAACTAAGTTCTATTAGTCTTTCATTATACTTATGGTTGATTAGCACACTGCGAGTATCATTCAAGGTATAGATTCATGTTTATTTGACATATCTGAAATGGGGTTTTCACGATGAACAGTGTTTTCAGCTAATTGGTCTTATTGGACTTAATCTGATCTTTATCAATAGGGGTTTGTTTTGATTGAGGTTCAAGACATGATTTCGTACTTGATTGTCCATAATATCATGTCCATGGTTGTCTGAATTGATCAATTGTGCTTTGACCTAGGTTTGATTGTTAAACATATACGATTGATGAACTTATACGCGTATAAGTTCTTGTAACTTATACGGCATTTAAGATCAGAATTACTTATACGTTTATGTATCTTATATGGATGTTGATCTTACACGTTGATTTGAATCTTACACGTTGATGAAATTACACGTGAAAGTGAACTTTTGCGTTTGTGGACCTTGTACGTGTGATGTATCATATACGTTTAGTCCTATAAACGAACCGAACGTTCGGTGAACTTTTTGTGAACCATTCGGCGGGAATTTCGTTTATGTTCATTTATTTAATAAACGAAAGAACACGAACAAAAAATTTGTGTTCATTTAACTAATTGAACAAACATGAACACATGCTTTGTTCGTTAATTTATGTTCATGAACGTTCGTTTATGTATGTTCATTTATGTGTTAATAGAAAGTAATTATATATTTATTTGGAAAAGTTATCTACTTAAAATTTTTTGCTTTAGTTAATTTGTGTTCATTTATGTTTATTTGTGTTCATTAACATTTGTTCATTCAGGGCCGTTTATCTTTGTTCAATTATGTTAAACGAACATAAACAAACACAAGTGTTCATTTTCCAAATAAACGAACATAAACTTAAACATTCGTTCGATTAAGCATTCGTGTTCGTTTAAAGTTAAATGAACAAACACTAACATACCCTTGTTCATGTCCGTTCAATCTATTTACATTCTTTCAATATTCACATTGATGAATATATCAGTATCAATTTCTAGGCTTTGCCGATTTTATTTGTGTTCGTTTGTGTTCGCAAACCTTTCATGAACACATTCATTTTCGTATTAAACGAACACGAACATAAAACCTCGTTCAGTAAGTGTTCATGAACTTCCTTAACGAACGAACATGAACAAGGTCCTGTTCGTGTTAGTTTGGTTCCTTTACAGCCCTATATATGTTGTTAGTGGATCTTATACGTTTGATGGAACTTATACGTGAATAGTCTTATATGTTAAGGAAGTTACACGTTAGATGAACCTTATACGCTTTTAATCTTATACGTGTATACTTGTTCTTTTTAAAATTGATTTTAAAATTTTCTAAACATGTTCTCTGTTTGTCCAATTGTGTATGTGCAGATGGTGAGAACTAAGGATTTTGACGTGAACCATAATATATGTTCTTTCCTCTATGGTTCTGACGACAAGATTGAACCATTTCGTGTCATTCTGCCATTCTTCGAGAGATCAAGGATCTATAAAGCCATCACAGCGAGCACTGTTATTATCAAGGAGTTGATTGCTGAATTCTGGAACAATGCTAAACTTGAGGAGGAGTGTATAAAATCTATGGTCAAGAAAAAGGAGATTATAGTGCCTGAACAAGTGATTCGAGATGTTATAGAACTTGGAGATGAATCAACTAATCCTACGTGTATGGATGAACGATTGGTGAAAGGTTGTTTGCTGAGGATGGGGTATCAAAATGAGTTGGATAAAGTATTTTTGAAGACTTGGCTTTCAAGATCTTACAATTTTTTGGTAAATGTGATTGTACACTGCTTTGGGCACCGGAAGGGTGGATACGAGGAAATTCTGGATTATCATATGTGCATGATGGCTGCATTGAGCTTGAACTTGACGTATAACTTTTCAAGAGTTATCTTTGAGCACATGAAGATGTACTTTGACAACAAATGGTTGATGTACTCGAGATTTATTCAACTGATTAACGACCATCAATTTCCGAGTATTGATAAGTCTAGAGAGGTAATGAAGCTTGCTCATATGTCGGTCACTGGATGTGCGAAGCTTAAGACTTATAGGAATAAGGATGAAAATCAGATTTCTAAATTCAGAGTTTTGTTTGGTCATTTGTTGAATCATTATTATGTAGTTCCTACTAATAATCAGTGGAGAAAGGATGAGAGTGACTCTGATAGGGAAAATGAGAACATGAGAATGAGAGGATATGTTCTGTTGGAAGGAAAATGGTTCGTAAAAGCTAAAGATGCAGGAGCAGAAGGTTCTCAAAAGAATAAGAGAAGCGTAAGCGTGTAGCGAAAACTGAAGTTGTTACACCTCCAGTTCCTGTTATTGGTCAACAAGAACATGTTCAAGCTCCCCAAGACCCTGTCATTGAAAAATCTGTTGATGAGAGGATACAAAGTCTGATCATGAAATACCAAAGAAAGTATTAGTTGATCCTATGGAAATGCATGATTTTCGTAAGGAATGAAGGATGAAGAAAAAGTCTGATGATGATGATGATGATGATGATGATGATGATGATGATGAAACCTATGTTCCTGAAGCTAGTCAACCGAAAAAGAAAAAAAACATGTTAAACACATGGTTAAAAGGTCTGTGATTGACAAATGCTTTGTTGATGAGCCGGATGAGGAGATTGGTCAAGGTTCGTTTGTTGATAAAACTCCTAAGGTGATCAAAGCACCTGAATCTGAAAAAGTACATGAACTTGAGAAAACATTCGAGGTAAATTTTAATGACACTATTGATCGTTTATTGAAGACACTAAAGTTTACTACAAAAGTTCAAGAAGCTGTACATAAAGAAACACCTAAAGTTGATCCCAAAATTTCGCAATCAGCTAATCCTAATATGTCACAACATTCATTTTCAGATGTGTTTTTGCAGATTGATGGACCTTTGAAAGAAGATGTTGAGATGTTAAAGAAGAAAGTTGCTAATCAAGAGGTGAGGATTAATAGTTTGATTGATGAAAATACTCGTCTATGTGCTGATAATGTTGATATCAAGAAGAGGTTGGACGAGAGCGACTGAAAGAGAAAATTATCTGATGATCTAGTCATAGAAAACATGGAATATTTTGTTATAACTGAGCAGAAGTTGGGTATTCGGTTGAATTCTGAAGTTTATCGAGCTGAGGCTGGAAACACTGTTTATGAAAGAGTGTATGGGGGAGATATCGGAGTAGCTGAAGCATCATTTCGGGTTGAGTATGACTTGGATAAAGCTGTTGATAAAGGAAAGTAAAAAATAGAAGAGCCTATTATTGAAATAGTGGTTGAAGCTTCTGTGCAAGCTGGTGAGTCTAGTCTTATGGATGTTCAAGTTACTGAATGTAGGTTCCCTGGACGGATCACACGAGATATCCCGATATACACAGGTGCGGAATCCCTGTGTAGATCGTTACGGACGTAGAATATTAGCTCACGAACACACGTACACACGATACGAACAACCACGTTATATTAATAACTCGAACCGAGATACTTACAGACTCACGTCAATAGACTTACTGAATTACAACCAACTCGATCAACCAAAACTCTAACAACTGATTAACCTTAAACAGTAAGCCGTAAACTATTTAAACACACGACAACTTCGCCTCAGGCGAAGTTGTCTATAACTTCGCTCGTTCAACAAGTTCGCCTAGGCGAACTTTTCAACAACTTCGCTTGGTTAACAAGTTCGCCTAAGCGAACTTGTCAACAACTTCGCTTCTAAACAAACAATTACATAAACAATATTACAGACTCGATTACAGACATTAGACATATGAACTACTGACATCTATGTACCAACAGACTCCCCCTTGGCAGTAGCTTCATATCTTGATCTTTCAGCTCTTATCTCGTAATCCTGTATCTTCACGCGTGCACTCCTTCTCTAACACATACCGTCACAACTCGTTGATACTTTCTTGCTTCATCCTTCCAAGCTGGAATATAAAAGATCTTTTTCTCGTTGAGCATCTTCAGATCAGCTTGCGATAAGTTTACAAGATGCATCGGATCGTAAACTCTAAGGATCTCTTGTTCATCCTCATCTTCCGTCACAGCTTCAGCAGTCTGGCAATCAACGTACCACCATTTTAGATTCTTCAACACATCTTGAGGCATATACTTCATCGGAACCTCCTTGATGCATCGGATAGGCTTGTACTTCATCACCATCCATGGCTTGCCATCTGCTCTCAATCCCCTCTCTGTATCCTCCACGAGCTTTCCCTTCTGTGGCTTTAATAGTTCAAACTTCTTTTCTTTTATGCCTTCTTTCCACACAATCTTCTCAATCATTCTTGCCATATTGTTGTCACTTCTATTTATCAGGCCCAATCTGGCCAAATCCTTCACCTCGCATTCCGGCAACGTATTGAGAGATCTCAACATTCTCTTGAAGTATTGAATACCATCATAACGCTTCACCACAAACAACTTTATCTGTTCATCATAAATCCAACAGATAATTCCCTTCTTCGACTCAGCATAGCCTTTGATGTTATAACTCTTCTTGAACATGGCTGGAACAGCAGGCTTCTTGGTCTTAATAAACCAATGAGCACAGCCTTCCTTCCACCTAGGCTGCTCCTCCCACTCAATCTCATCCATCTCAGCACCCATGTCGGCTTTCTCTACATCAGGGATCTCGTGTTCAACTCCTTCTTCTACTATCTCCCCCTCTTCTATTCCATCTTCAATCACAATCTGCTCACCGATCTTTTCAATCACATCACTCGGCAGCACATCTTCATCAAACAGCACATCGTCGCTGAACATATCATCATCAAGCTCCTTCAGCGCATCAATCACATCATCCTCAACTAACATCACATCATCACCAGAACCACCAGCCACGTCGGTAGACTCCCCCTCAGCTGTGGAAGTACCAAGAGCTTGAGAAGTTCTTGGCAGCTCACCACCTGCATCTTTCGATGCATTGGGATCATCGTCACGGTCATTTCTCTTCTTCGTTCTGAGCTCGTCGCCCTTACAGCTCATCTCCCCCTGAGATGCCAAGAACTCCTTCAAGGCATCTATAACTTTCCCATGCTCAACCAGGAGGGATGCCTGTAGTTGATTTGCTTCCACTAGGCTTTGAATAGTCTTCGAATGCTCTGCCACGATCCGCTCTAGTGAAGCTATTCTTTCTGAATCTGAAGTAGGCGAAGGCGAGACACCAGAAGCAGGCGTAACCGCAGGTGGTATCATACTTGATAACCCTGCAGCAGTGACGACCGTTGACTCCACAAAACGTGCAGCTACCACCGACTGAGTAAGCGTTGGCGGTGGTAGAGACACGATCTCCGGAATCGACGTCTGGATGGTAGTGGTGGATGGAATGACAGCCGTTGATGTAGCCACCACGGGAACATCCGCAGCGCTTGTACTTGTCACCTGTACAGAAGAAGGAACAATGGACATACCAGACAGTGCGGCCGGAGCAAATCGTACAGTCCTTGAAGTCTCTCCAGCTCCCATGCCAGCACCTGTCCTCTCCCGTCTTGATCTTCTAATCAGCTTATGTATGTCCTCTTCTTCCTCCGACTCATCATCATCCTCCGTTCTCTTCCTCTTCCCAATCGTTCTCTCTCTAGACACCATCAACCGTCTCCCCTCATTCATAATCTCATCCAAATCGGAGTCAGCCATTGACGTAGCTGCTCTAGTCATACTCACACCCAAACCTTGTGCAGCCGAGACCTGCATCTCTTCAACGTGATCCATATCAAAATAGCCTTGACCTCCAAAAACAGCGTCAAGGACTATATCCTCAGCAGCAGACACAACAGGTACAGCAGGAGCAGGAACAGCTTGAGTTGCTCTTGCCTGTTGCGGTTGAGGATCTCTGAACTCGTCCCCACCAGCAGGAACATACTCTGGGTTAATTAAAAACCCAAATAGTGGAGTATGCCTGGGACGACGTTCAGGGTTGCTCCTCGCACTCGACGTGCGGCATTGAGCAAAGATACGTTTGCTCACTGATTCGACGTATCTGATCGGGTGTCTCTGTGGTAGACTCGGAGCCACATGGTTCAATATCATTTGAATAAAACGTGGGTACATAATGAACCGCTCCCGAGACATCGCCCTTCTTTGCCTGTCAATCTCGTAGAAGACCATTTGACTGAAGCTATAACGCTTGTTATAGGTCAGTGCAGTCATGGCAGACTGCATGGTCGCACCCATACCATCAGTGCCCGCCTTCCTCCCCGACATGCACACAATCATAACGTGCATGAGGAAGCGCCACTGATCTAGAAGGAAACCCTTCCTCCTCTGGGTATCTCCTAATGAACCAGAGTAGCCCATTCGGAGAAACGCTCCATCACGGAAAGGTGCGACAAACTCAGTTGGATCGTCTCGTGTCTCTTCTCCAAACCGTAGCGCCACCCGGATCTGTTCAGAATTGAACTGAACTTCTTGATTGTTCACCGTTGCTCTCATGACCGGGGGCTCCACATGGCAGTTGTATTCGACCGTCTGCCAGAAGTCTTCGATATTCGGCAAAGATATCGGCAAAGTGTTTGTAATCACGTGAAAAATCCTTGAGCGTAGGAGGAAGGTGATGATCTCGCGATAGTCGTCCACACCGCTCGCCTCCGGGTCAAGTGTAATGTACATATTGTGACCCGGGAAAAATTGTCTCTGATTGTCACCATCATCTCCTCCTGCACCACCAGCACCAGCTATCGCAGCCATATCTGCAACAAACTAACCAAGTTAGAACGACACAAAGACATAGCACAAGTTCGCTTTGTTACCATGAGCGAAGTTGTGACAAACTCTGTATAGGCGAAGATAAAGTTGAGGCGAAGTTGGGAACAACTTCGCTTCAGCTTTAAGTTCGTCTAATTAACACTAAGTAAAATTGATCTTAGGCGACGTTAAAGTTAACTTCGCCTCATCACAACATCGCCTCAGGCGAATTTAAGTTTCAGGCGAAGTTACGGATAACTTCGCCTCAGGCGAACTTAAGCTTCGGGCGAAGTTACGGATAACTTCGCCTCAGGCGAACTTAAGCTCCAGGCGAAGTTACGGATAACTTCGCCTAAACCCTAACTTCGCCTGAATCTGAATCGGCGACAGTGAGATTTATGGAACAACGTGCAGTTGATGATTCGGCTAGTTTAGACGATTAAGAACTCTTAACCACAAGTTTTAAGGACATGTTGACTATCAGTATAGTGTTCAACACGTAAAAACACAAGTTATGAAAATCGGTTTCAAAACCGATGGTTCGAGGTTATTAACCGGGTCGAAACGACCCTTGATTAGCATGAAAGAACTTGTAATATATGAGAAAACAACATCTCGAACCTTTGATCGGTGTGAAAATCGGAATAAATAACACGTAATCGAGGTTAATAACAAGTTCGCCGGAGAATAGTTTGACAGTGGATATAAGTTCGCTGATATTAATGAACAGATTGACTGACGGATACCAATTGTAGGTTCCCTGGACGGATCACACGAGATATCCCGATATACACAGGTGCAGAATCCCTGTGTAGATCGTTACGGACGTAGAATATTAGCTCACGAACACACGTACACACGATACGAACAACCACGTTATATTAATAACTCGAACCGAGATACTTACAGACTCACGTCAATAGACTTACTGAATTACAACCAACTCGATCAACCAAAACTCTAACAACTGATTAACCTTAAACAGTAAGCCGTAAACTATTTAAATACACGACAACTTCGCCTCAGGCGAAGTTGTCTATAACTTCGCTCGTTCAACAAGTTCGCCTAGGCGAACTTGTCAACAACTTCGCTTGGTTAACAAGTTCGCCTAAGCGAACTTGTCAACAACTTCGCTTCTAAACAAACAATTACATAAACAATATTACAGACTCGATTACAGACATTAGACATATGAACTACTGACATCTATGTACCAACACTGAACATGTATCAAGTGATGTTCCAGTAGTTCAACCTATTGAACAACCGATTTTTACTGAAGATGATAAGGGTGTTGAGGAGGAAGAAGAGAATACAGAAGAGGATGAAATGTTGGATTTTGGTGATACTGACGATGATTTTGATGATGATAACACACCACAAGGTGGTATTGGTTCGGTTGTTGGAAAGTCTGATAAGAAGTTTGAACCTGCTGGTAGTGATGTTCAAAAAGATGATCCACCACGAGAATCAAAATCTTATAAGGCACCGACTGATAAAACGGTGGTGGAGTTAGAAGAGTTAGTTACTTCTAGTGTTTGGGTTAAAAATTTTGAAGATGAACTGGATGAAGGGGAAATTCCAGTTGATAAACTGCCCTGGCGAAGATGTTGGATGTTTTAATGGATGACTTGACATTTTATTTTGAAAAAGATATTCCATAACCTAACATTGATGCTGATTTGTTAAATACTAATGTCGAGTTTATGGATCAACCTAAAGCAGTCAAGTATGTTGGGGAACAAGAAGAGTTCGATATGTTTGATGAAGTGTTCGATGAGGAGATTGAAATGGAGCCAAATCCTAACAAACAAGCTAAAAAAGTTCAGTGAAAATGAAATAAAAAACTGGTTTCCTGATCGGGTTGAAATTCCAAAACAAGTATTCAAAAATCTTATAAAGTATTATAAAAATACTGGAGTGGATACTGCAATGGGGATATGCTTAAGTATTGCATATCTGAGCAAGATCAAGAAGATTGCGATTAGAAGATTATTTGGAGTGTAGTATTTCAATAATTTGATGGAATTGAAGAGTTTACCATGGTTCGATGCGTACGACATCTGCATGCATTATGATTTGTTGTACAAACCGAAGAGTGGTCCGGTGGATACCATCTGGAGGTTTATGGTTAATGAAGCTAAACGTGGTTTCAAGAAATGGAAACAAGAAGCCTAAGGTGTTCAAATCTTAAAAATCCTAAGGGGGAGTTAATTAGAACGTTTAGGTATACAAGACCAGAATCGCTTTGTATTATCCCTTTGTACCCAATGGAACAGGATTTTCATCCTTACTTACTTTGTTGGTCCTATTTGGCGTTGACTGGTGAAGCGAGCATATACTTGGATCGTGGGGACGAAAAGTATGATGTGATAAGGGTATATGATCCAATGTGGCTGATTAATTGTTCTTGGAAAGACATTGAGATACTACATGTCAACAAGATTCAATGTAATGATGAGAATGTGAACCTCAAGCCAACCAGTTTCAAAAGGTTGTGTATTTGTGCTATGACAAGAAGATACATTCTGGTAGAGCATGGGAAACGAATTGGAGGGCGATTAGTGATGAATAAGATAAACTTGAAGCTGAACGTGAAGCTAAGATTCGAGATCGAGTTACAGAGGATTCTTGGAACAAGTTTCAATATAAAGACATGGTTGTTTCCAGACCTACATCTTAGAAAAAGTCTACCAAGACGTCGTTTGAGCAAGCTAAGAAGGAATATCGGAAGAGAGTTTTAGGTATTGATTGAAGACCTAGCAATATCCAAGGGGGAGTTTGTTAGAGAATTTTTGTCTAATGCTAGGTCTAGTGGGCTTATAATGTCTTTTATATAATTGTTAGGGCTAAACTGTTATTATTAGAAAGATGTAAAGTGAAACGTATAAGTCATGTAGCGTATAAGCTTATACGCACGTATAAGCTTATACGATCACAACAACATATATGTTGTCACTGTTGGCTATATATAGGGCTTTCACGTTTTAGATTTGAAACAGTTGACAGATTATTCAGTCTTGTACTTTCATTGTGATATCAATATACTGAATGTTATGAGTCATTGTGTTGTGACTTTTTTATGATATATTTCCGCTATATCGTATCGTATAGTAAATATATTGAATCGGTCCTAATCATTACGGGTTAACGTACATGATGTTTAGCATGATGAGGATCATGTTTTTACAGGTATAAAACATATTCAAAAGTATTACAAAATATTCTAAGTGTAAACAGGTCTTCGGGCAAGCTTTGCAGCTTTTGTCTTTAGCGAGCAGACCCGGTAACCATTAAGTGTGTTGGGGAACAGTTCTCAGGGCAAGCTTTACTAAGAATATTTTTCCTTAGAAAATATTCATCTAGTAGACTTCAATCCTCTTGACCATATCAAACTTTGCTCGATAAAGTATTACGAGCAAACTTGTTCTTCAAAGATCCCTTCAACCTTTAGTTAACTTAACTTATTTGAACAAAACCAAGTGTGCTAGTAACACTGTAGCTTACTCGGGGTTGAACCTTGCTCGTTTGAATTCCTTAAGTAATTTCTTTATCAACTTCCTTCAAGCTTGTTGGGACCACTTTTTATAATGAATAAACCTAGCTAGATCCACCAAAAGACTTGGTTTTAGCTTGGTTTAATCAAGAGTTTGCTCTGAAACAAACCTTGCTTGACTTGAAGAACAACCTTTCTAGACAAAGTGAACCTTGCTCGTTCTATCACTTAAGAGGAATCCAAAAGTTAACCTTTCTGGGATAGCAAAATACCTTGCTAGACCAAGTAATATCTTGCTGGGAGGCCTAAGTTTGCTTGGTTTCCATACTTTGCCATTTTCAGGGAGGTTGAGAAGATTACAATCTTCCTTAAGCCTTTTCTCATCCCATCAATCTCCCCCTAGATTGGAACATCCTCAGCTGTACCAAACACATATTAAGTTACATAAACTTATCAAAAATACACATCAAATTTTCAAAAGATAAAATTACATATCATAATGAAAAAGTTTACAACTTATAATTCTGTCTGAAGGACATTACATCAAGCTAGAGGCTTCCCTTCTTCTGTCCAATCTGACAGCCGTGGCCTTTTCTTTAAATAGGAAGATCTCCCTGTGGTGGGGATGCTGGGAGGGTAGAGTCCATCTGATTATATCCTCCAAGTCCTTCACGTGAAGAAATTCAAGATCTGTGTCGTGTTGTATGATGCCCAGGGCCAGTCCATCTGAGTTTCTAGGAATGAAGGATTGATCATTTGGTTTAAAAACAATATTGGTAATCCTTCCTGTCTTCTGGACTTCATGATTTGGCCTGGTCATCTGCCGCCTCATATTCAAACATTCCTTCAGGTTGGCCAGAGGATTTATATACTTGGTCTTCTGCTTGTAAGAAGCTTTAGTCATCATTATGTCCATCATCCTTCTTTGCCTCTTCTTCTTTTCAAAGTCAGAGAGTTCCAATTTCCTTTTCTTGTGTAGCATAGGGAACCCCTTCCTTGATTGATCTCTCAAATGTTTGGATAGTTCATTTTGTTATATTTGTGCAAAACTCTGCCTATTTTGGTAGTCATACAAGCTCAGAGTTGCCAATTCTTCCAATTATTCATTTTTAAAGTCCAGGAAATCATCTTTGAAAACAATGTGCCTCAACTCACAACTATTCATTATCACTTTCAAAGATTCAGTTCTTGCATCAAAGTATAGCATCTTAGGTAGGTCCACTTCAGTTGGTGTCCTTTGTTGACGTTGTTGAGAGGCTCTGGTGGTTGGGATTGGGACACTTACAGTGGAGGGCCTAGAAGTATACTTCTTTATAGGAATAGGTCCCCTGACATGCCCAGATTTTTCAAACAACTCAATATCTTTTCCTTTCCGCATAACCAGATGCATATAGTTTTCTCCTTCTTTGGCCATTGTGGTTATCATACCCATCACTTCCTCATCAGTTGGACCAGCAGGGACAAATATTTGTGCTTGAATGGGTTCACCCCTTGGTCCACACTGAAACTCTAGTAACCTCCTCTCTTCAGCCTCTAGCTTCTCCCACTCAACTTTCTCAACATAAAATAAGTCTTTTAATTGACTTTTCCCAAGTTGTCAAATACTCCTTCAGCCATGCCTTTACTCAACATCAAACCTTTTATGGCCTTGATCTTATTCTCATCCTCCCATGGCTCAACAGGCTCAACAGGCTCAACAGGCTCTTCCTTCACAGTCATCAAGGGAGGAGCCTTATACATAGTAAGTTTTTCTCTTCTGCTTAAATTCTTTGTTTCTTCTCCCTTACCCATTGCCTCCATCAACCTGTCAAATAACTTCACTTGTTCATCCTCCCATTCCTTGTTTTCTTTCTCAGCCAAAGTCATAAGTCTTGGTTTCCTTGAGCTGGTGGCTGCTTCAAACTGTTCTCTCCTTGAGATCCTTTTAAAATGTGTTTCAACTTGTTTCTTGCTTAGACTTTCTACCACATCAATCTCTATTCCATGATCAATTAGATATTTGCATTTCCCACCAAACTTCTTATAGAGTTTCTCAATCTTGTCCTATTGATCACTTTCCTTCCTTTTCATTCTCTCAAATTCCTCCTTATCAATATTTTCAGTTGTTATCTTGTAGGCATTCTCATGTTATTCAAATTTCATGTGACTCAGCTACTTGTCTGAGAAACCATAAATTCTTAAGTAAGCCAGAAAATTTTGATTATCCCTTTTTTGGTTCTCTCTCTTCTTCTTCATATTATCCACCTCTCCATCCAATAGTTCCTGCAACTCCTCATCAGTCATAGGAGCCAGTGTTTCAAACTTGTAACCATGACTTATCAAACTCAATATTTTTGGATATTTTTTTGGCTTCATTTAGCATGGTTTGAATGTTCTCCCTATGCACATCAGTCATGTCCACATATGGAGAGTCAATTGTTTCATCATCATCAGCTTCTGATAGATCCTCAAGGGCATCAATCTTTGGTTCATATATTTCAGGTTCAACCTCAACATCAGCAGGTTTTATTACTTGTAAGGGTATTTCATGAATTGGACTTAGCTATTTCTTTGTAATAGGTTCATCAGACTTTTCATTCTTATCTTCCCGCTTCCTCTTCCTTTGATATTTCTTTGCAAACTTATCCTCATATCCATGATCCCAACTTTCTTGATTTTGATTTAAATCATCCATGGCCTGCTTAGCCCATTTTTAGCCAGTATTTGAGTTATTGTCTGTTCAATTGTTTCAGTATCCAACTGCTTATTCATATCTTCATTCTCAGGTTCAGTAGTGGTGGGGATTGTTCCTTCTAGTTCAGACTTATTTGTTTCATCTTGCTTGAATTTGTACATGACAAGGGCCAATGAATTGTCGATATTTTCCACCTGTTGTAGTTTCAACAGACCCTCACTTTTTGGTCTAGCTCCCCTGTTCTTCATCCAGTCTCTTTTTGAATTTAGCCTCTTCTAACAAAATTTTCTGTTCTTCAATTTCTTTATCAGTTGGGGATCTTGTTATCCTTTCTCTCTGCATCAATTCCTCCATAATATCATTATGTCTTTTTGAAGCTTTCTCAGCACCGTCATCCACTATCATCACATCGTCATTAGATTTGATCTTATTAGTTTCCAATGGTTGTAGATGTTCTTCAGTTTCAGCAACAACTTTACCTTTCATTTTCCTTTTTTCCTCATCCATAGCTTGGATGGATCAGTTTCCCTCACCTCAGTTGGTTCATCGGGAAAATTGTCAATCTGATCAAATAAATCGTTTAATTCTTCATCAGACTTTTCAACCTCATCCTCCTTCTTCTTCTCCAATATTGATTCAACATTTTCAAAATCACCATACAACACATTCAAATTCTCCTCATCAGCAATCTCATCAGCAATCACATTATTAACCACATCATCACCTACATTATCAACCTTTTCAGTTTCAGCCATCTCCTCATCAACATATTACCACCAATCACCTTTTCCTGCATAATCTCCTTCATATAATCATTCTGTTTAACATTATAATCCTGCTCACCACCATCAGATTCATCTGCTTCATATCCCATATCATCATCTCTACCCTCCTCATCCTCATCACTTTCATCACACCCAAACATAGCACACAGATTCTTTAATGTATTAATCTCCATTAAATTGGCAACAGATGGATTATCCCCCTGTTTTGGTACAGCTGAGGTCTTCTCAACCTCAGTTTCCAGGGATTAAATCCTTTGTTAAGCCTGTGCCGACAATGATTCCAGTTCAGTGTTTTCTTCCTCAGCTCCTCATTCTCTCTCTTTAGACTAACATTTTTAACTAAAACATCCATGTGTCTATCAAATAATCCAAAATGGGCATCAGGGGAAGGGGAACTGATAGGTGAAGTTAGGAATTGGTTAGGAATAGTAGGAGTGTGGGTGTGGATAATTTGGAAAGTTGGTTGATCAGTTGTTTGTGATTGGGTTGGGGTGGTTTATTTGGCGGGCTGGAACATATTAAGGAATATATGGTTCATGTATAGGCTGGTCTTGGGTTTGGGTTAAAGTGTGGTGTTAGTTTTGGGTTTGGCTTTGGTTTGGTGATTGGGTTGGTGTTTGGTTTTGTAATTGGGTTTGGTCTAAGGTTTGGGTTGGTGACTGGATTGGTGAGGTTGCTGGGGAAGGGATATATGGTTCATGGTCTTGGTGCTGGGGTAGTGATATGTCACACCCGGCCCTGAACGGCGGAAACAGCCGGGCGCGCGCGAGTGGGGATTGATACTTAAGCACGGGCCATTGCAAACATTCAAAGTAAGATTTTCATTGCGCGTGAAATGTTTAATACAAATACATTACATTGTTTAAAAATTACATAAAAACATCCAAGTATAAAAACTGTTGAAGATTTCCACGCCATATCCCCTTGCGCGGCGGGAACAACCACGCGCATCGAAGGGATAGAACTAAAATCTTCCAAAAAGCTAGTTTTAGATGTTCAGCGTGAGGTGCTCTAAGTGTGACTCCATGCGCTACCTAGTTATCTCCTGAAAGACACGTAAAACATTTGAATCAGTATAAACTGAGTGAGTTCACAAGTTTTAGTAACTTGATAAATCGTATCGCGTCATAGTCTTGGCAAAAATCATATTAAAACACATTTCTGATTTCATGTCTAAACATATGCTTGATAAACCGTATGAAAACATAGATCTGACAACATATTTCTGATAGGACCGTTCCGCGGGTTACGCGCGAACGTTTCTGGAAAACGTGCTCGTCCATGCAAAGTGGCGCTGCCACTACGAGCTAAAATAATGTAATACCGTCCCGCGGGTTACGCGCGAACATTTCTGAGAACCGTGCTCGTCTATGCAAAGTGGCGCTGCCACTACGAGCGAATAATACCGTCCCGCGGGTTACGCGCGAACGTTGTGCCGGAAAACAAGGCGCTCGTCCATGCAAAGAGGTGCGACTCCTACGAGCGGGCTCAATCCCATAGTACTGCCCCATGACCATACTAGGCACTCGTCCATGCAAAGAGGTGCGACCCCTACGAGTGGGTTGATCAAACCAGCAGTCCCTATCCTTAGAGTTCCAATGGTAAAGTGATCACTTACTCGTATCTTGCGCACTCATATCGAAAACCATAGATAACCGTTTGCATTGCTCGTAAATATACCATAATGAAACATTATTTAAACACATAATTGCTTGCATTGCTTGTAAGAGTATCATGATAAAACATAATTTAAGTACGTGTCCCTCGCCCCGAAAACAGTTTAAAAATAGTGAAAACAGTGAAAATAGGGGCTGTGAGACTCACCTGTGGTTCTTGTTAAGGGATTAATCGAGATTCGGGTTTTCTTGGTGTTGGCCTTTGAATTGAAGGTCTAGAATACGATTAAATAACAAGAAGTATGTAAGAAATAGGAGAATATAAGGGTTGGAAAGTAGATCTCAAGTTTATAATCTCGGCTTACCTAGTAACAGGAACGGAATTGAAAATAACGGATGCTTGGGAGATGATTAGTGCATGTTTGCAGTTCTTAAGAGAGAAGTTTGAAGTGTGTTTTGGGTGATAATTTAGGTTACATATTTATAGGCAAACTCAAGGGAACACAATCCCTTGCTTTAGGGGATTGTAATCTTTTCACATCTAGGTGTAATGATGATAAAGTATGGAAATTATTATTATTTATTTAAAAGTGGAGGAGTGGATAAAAGATTCTGATTTGATTTGGACAGTACATGCAGGTCTGTGGTTGGTGAGAGTAGGGTGGCTGACAGTTGACTTTTCATGTTACAGTATGCTTTTTCAGGTGCTTTTGTCAGTGTACAGTTAAAAAGTAGAAATTTCTGAAACACGCTACTGTTTCCTTTTGGGCGGGAATAATCCTCCTTAAATCTGGAGATTAGGCTAAGTGTTCTGCGCGTATAACTTTGTGCGCATAGCTTTCTGCGTGAAGGACATTTCTTTGCTGCGGGTAGGTGCGTAACCTTCTCGCAGTTAGGGACATTGAGTTTCATTTGTAGATTCTCCAGGTGGTCTTGGTATTTCAACATAGTGATCAGTCATGTTGAAGTTAATTCCATCTTGGAGCTTCAGACAAACTAGCTCTCAATGTTCCCGCCATGCGGGGAGGTTAGTTCCCTTTCCGCATGCGCATAAACATTTTGGGATGCACCCGCCTTAGCATCATGCGGGACGGTCAACCCATCAGACAACATAAAGTTAAGTTACATGAAAACATAAAGCCAAAACATTCGCGCATGGCGCACATAACATATGCCCACGCTGGTTCTTACATCGCGCGCTCGCGCAGGGCGTACATAACAATTGCCCGCGCTGATTCTAACGTAGCGCGCTCGCGCAGGGCGCACATAACACATGCCCGCGCTGATTCTAATATAACGCGCTCGCGCAGGGCGCATATAACACATGCCCGCGCTGATTCTAATATAACGCGCTCGCGCAGGGCGCACATAACACATGCCCGCGCTGATTCTAATTTAGCGCGCATAATATTCACAATCACCTAATTATTAGGTTGATTACTTAGTTTATAGGGTTGGGGAATTACCGGGTGTCATATTTTCCCCCTGTTAAGAGAATTTCGTCCCGAAATTTAGGAGACGTCGCTGGCAGAAGCCATGCTCTGAAAGAGGTGTGGGTATTTCTTGCGTATTTGATCTTCTCTTTCCCAAGTGAATTCAGGCCCACGCCTCGAGTTCCATTGAACCTTTACTAACTTGATTCTGCTTCTGCGTAACTTTTGTTCTTTCCAATCGGTTACTGCTATAGGTTCTTCTACGAAGTGCAGTTGTTTGTCGATGTGAATCTCTTCCAACGGCAAAATCAACGTTTCGTCAGATAAACACTTTTTGAGGTTGGACACATGAAACGTATCATGTACTCCACTGAGTTCGGCGGGTAAACGGAGTTTATAAGCAACCGGACCGATCCTTTCCAGGATCTCAAATGGTCCAATGTAGCGCGGATTCAACTTTCCTCGCTTGCCGAAACGAGGGACTCCTTTCCATGGAGAGACTTTCAAAAGTACTCTATCCCCTACTTGAAACTCCAACGGTTTCCTTCGCACATCTGCGTAGCTCTTCTGTCTGTCGCGCGCTGTCTTAAGGCGATCCCGTATCTGAAAAATCTTGTCTGTTGTTTCTTGGATCAATTCTGGACCAGTCATTTGCTTGTCACCCACTTCAGCCCAGCACAGTGGGGATCTACACTTGCGCCCATACAAAGCTTCAAACGGCGCAGCCTTGAGGCTTGTGTGATAACTGTTGTTGTAAGAAAATTCAACCAATGGGAGATGAGTATCCCAGCTACCTCCGAAATCGATTGCGCACGCGCGCAGCATATCTTCCAATGTCTGGATTGTTCGCTCGCTTTGTCCATCTGTTTGGGGATGATATGCCGTACTCATGTCAAGACGAGTACCTAAAGCCCCTTGTAACGATCTCCAAAACCTTGAGGTGAACCGACTATCTCTATCAGAAATGATGGACACTGGGACTCCATGTTTTGAAACTACTTCTCGAATATACAATCGGGCTAACTTTTCCATCTTATCGGTTTCCTTGATCGGCAGGAAGTGCGCTGACTTAGTTAGCCGATCTACAATAACCCAGATCGTGTCGTAACCCCCAGGTGTCCTTGGCAGTTTGGTAATGAAGTCCATAGAGATTTGTTCCCACTTCCACATAGGAATTTCTGGCTGTTGAAGCAACCCTGATGGTTTCTGGTATTCAGCCTTCACCTTCGAACACGTCAGGCACTTACTGACATACGTCGCGATGGCGCCTTTAAGATTGGGCCACCAATACAGCGCTTTAACATCTTGGTACATCTTGTCTGCGCCAGGATGTACGGAATACCGCGTCTTGTGAGCTTCGTTTAATACTTGCTCGCGCAATCCTCCCTTGAGAGGGACCCATATGCGGTTAGCGAAATATAGATTGCCGTTCTCTTTAAGTTCCAAACTCTTAATCATACCCCCAAGGGATTCGTTTTTAACAAACTCTGGTTTCAAGGCTTCTTGCTGAGCGTCTCGGATGCGGGTAGAGAGATCTGCGCGAATGGTCAACCTTAAAGCCTTGACTCGTAGCGTTTTTATTCGCTCCTTCCTACTTAGCGCGTCTGCTACCACATTCGCCTTTCCAGGGTGGTACTTAATTTCACAATCATAATCATTCAACAACTCCACCCATCTTCGTTGCCTCATGTTTAAATCCTTTTGATCAAATATATGTTGAAGGCTCTTGTGATCCGTAAAGATTATACACTTTGTACCATAGAGGTAATGGCGCCAAATCTTTAGCGCGAAGACAACCGCTCCAAGTTCCATATCATGCGTTGTGTAGTTCTTTTCATTGGTCTTGAGTTGGCGCGAGGCATACGCTATGACTTTGTCTCGCTGCATAAGGACACATCCGAGTCCTTGATGTGAAGCGTCGCAGTAAACGACGATGTCATCCGTCCCCTCGGGCAGAGACAAAATTGGCGCACTACATAACTTCTGTTTTAACATTTGAAATGCCGCTTCCTGATTTTCGCCCCAAACAAACTTCTTGTCTTTCTGAGTTAGCGCGGTCAGTGGTAGAGCTATCTTGGAGAAGTTCTCAATGAAGCGTCGATAGTAGCCAGCTAGTCCTAGGAATTGCCTCACCTCAGTTGGGGTTTTTGGCGCTTCCCAGTTTTCGATGGCCTTGACTTTGGAAGGATCAACGTGTATTCCTTTCTCGTTTACAACGTGACCGAGAAAGTGAACTTCTCTAAGCCAAAACTCACACTTGGAAAACTTCGCATACAACTTTTCTTTCCTCAACAATTCCAAAATCAATCTCAGGTGTTGCTCATGCTCGGCCTTGGTCCGAGAGTAAATCAGAATATCATCTATAAACACAATCACAAACTTGTCCAAGTATGGTTTGCACACGCGGTTCATCAGATCCATGAATACAGCCGGCGCATTAGTTAGCCCGAAAGGCATCACTAAGAACTCATAATGGCCGTATCTAGTTCGGAAGGCTGTTTTCGGCACATCTTCCTCATGGACCCTAAGTTGGTGGTATCCTGACCGTAGATCTATCTTCGAATAATAACTGGATCCCTGCAACTGGTCAAATAAGTCTTCAATCCTCGGTAAGGGGTACCGATTCTTGACTGTCAGCTTGTTCAGCTCCCTATAGTCAATACACATTCTGAACGAACCATCCTTCTTCTTAACAAACAGTACTGGAGCTCCCCAAGGTGAGAAGCTTGGGCGTATGAAACCCTTATCCAATAGTTCCTGTAACTGATTGGATAGCTCTTGCATCTCAGATGGAGCTAATCGATAAGGCGCTCGAGCTACTGGCGCAGCTCCTGGGACTAAATCAATACGAAATTCGACTTGACGCGGGCGGCGGTAATCCGGGCAAATCTTCAGGAAAAACTTCTGGAAATTCGCGCACTACTGGTAAGTCTTCAATTCTTCGCTCATCTCCTTCCTTCTCTACTACATGCGCTAGGAAGGCGTAGCACCCTTTCCTTAGGCACTTGCGCGCCTTTAGGCACGAAATCAGTTTTGTTGCAACTCCCCTTCTTTCCCCTTGAATTACCAAGGTTTCTCCGTTCAACAGTGGAATCCGAACCTGCTTCTCATGGCAAATAACTTCCGCGTGGTTCTCGACTAACCAATCCATACCTACCACAATGTCAAAACTTCCCAAGTCTATTGGCAACAAGTTAATATTGAACCCGTGACCTCCCATGACTATTACACATTGTTCAGTTCTTTCGTTCGCGCATAACTGCCTACCATTGGCTAGTTCTATAGTATAAGGTGTGTCTAGCCTACTGGTTGCTAGGCCTAGGGAGTTTTTAAACTCAGTGGATATAAAACTAAGGTCAGCGCCAGTATCAAATAAGACAGATGCAAAATGGCCGTTAAGCAAAAACGTACCGGTTACCACATTCGGCTCTTCTTTAGCTTCACCCGCGCCGATCACAAAAGCTCTCCCGCGAGCCTGGTTTCCCTTTTGTGGGCAATCCCGACTGAAATGCCCTGGTTTCCCGCATGCGTAGCAGTTGTCGCTCGCTACAGCTTCTCTGATACGGCAATTCATCGTCTTGTGCCCTGGTCTGCCACATTTGGCGCATTCGATTCTTGCGCATTCACCCTCGTGGTGATACTTGCATTTGCTGCACCATGGGCGAGGCCCGCTGTATCCTCTCCTTGATGGCTCCGCGGCTTGGATCGCGTAAACCCTTGCGCTTTCCTGCTTCTTGAACGGTGGCTGCTTGGAGTCGGACCCTCGGTGGTGAGAGTTCCATTTCCTCTTGGAGTCAGAGGTTCGCTGCTCGTTTTCGCGCGTAGTCAACATACCCGCACGGACCGTATCCCTTGTAAGGGTGATGGCCCGCGCTACCGCCTCATCAAAGGTTGGAGGCGTTGCGGCGTTGAGCGGAACCCTAACAACAGGAGGTAACCCAAAGATATATCTCTCGATCTTCTTTTCCTCCGTGTTTGCCATGTCTGGCACTAACTGGCAAAGCTCATTGAACCGGTTGTTGTAGGCGTCGATATCCGTTCCTACCATGGCGTGGTTCCAGAATTCCTGCTGCAGACTCTGAATTTCTGCGCGAGAGCAGAACTTTCTCATCAACATTTCCTTCAGTTCTTCCCAGGTCTTGTGAAGAGCAACTTCTCGCCCCAAAGTCTTCACTTGAAGCTTCCACCAAGACGAAGCTGCTTCTTGGAACATGCAGGTCGCGTAAAGGACCTTCTGGTTCTCACTACATCCGCTAATGGAGAGAACTGTCTCCATCTTGTCAATCCAGTTGTAGAGCCCAATGGCCCCTTCGGTACCCTTGAATGGCCAAGGCCTACAGGCCATAAATGTCTTATAGGAGCACCCTTTGTCCAAGGCTCCTGATTCGGGTTCTGGGGTCTCGTTCTGACGACCCTGACTAGATTCGGCCTTGCTGGCCTCATGTGTCGCGATCGCTTGCGCGATTATTTCCGCGAGTTCCTCGGGTGTCATGGTAATTCCCTTGGCTCTGGTTGGAGGCATTCTTGTTCTTAAAAAGAAAATATAACAAACTTAGCGCATGTACTCTGAGCACATAATGTTCTTATCTTTATTCACTAGACACTGTGTGACCCGTGTTCCTAAGTGTGTGTATAGTTTCTTTTGAAAATATTCTTTGAAAAAATATTTCATGCGATTCCCCAACGGTTATAGTCTAGGTTAAAACTTCTTTTCCTAGTTCGCTATAACCAGTGCTCTGATACCAATCTGTCACACCCGGCCCTGAACGGCGGAAACAGCCGGGCGCGCGCGAGTGGGGATTGATACTTAAGCACGGGCCATTGCAAACATTCAAAGTAAGATTTTCATTGCGCGTGAAATGTTTAATACAAATACATTACATTGTTTAAAAATTACATAAAAACATCCAAGTATAAAAACTGTTGAAGATTTCCACGCCATATCCCCTTGCGCGGCGGGAACAACCACGCGCATCGAAGGGATAGAACTAAAATCTTCCAAAAAGCTAGTTTTAGATGTTCAGCGTGAGGTGCTCTAAGTGTGACTCCATGCGCTACCTAGTTATCTCCTGAAAGACACGTAAAACATTTGAATCAGTATAAACTGAGTGAGTTCACAAGTTTTAGTAACTTGATAAATCGTATCGCGTCATAGTCTTGGCAAAAATCATATTAAAACACATTTCTGATTTCATGTCTAAACATATGCTTGATAAACCGTATGAAAACATAGATCTGACAACATATTTCTGATAGGACCGTTCCGCGGGTTACGCGCGAACGTTTCTGGAAAACGTGCTCGTCCATGCAAAGTGGCGCTGCCACTACGAGCTAAAATAATGTAATACCGTCCCGCGGGTTACGCTGCGAACATTTCTGAGAACCGTGCTCGTCTATGCAAAGTGGCGCTGCCACTACGAGCGAATAATACCGTCCCGCGGGTTACGCGCGGACGTTGTGCCGGAAAACAAGGCGCTCGTCCATGCAAAGAGGTGCGACCCCTACGAGCGGGCTCAATCCCATAGTACTGCCCCATGACCATACTAGGCACTCGTCCATGCAAAGAGGTGCGACCCCTACGAGTGGGTTGATCAAACCAGCAGTCCCTATCCTTAGAGTTCCAATGGTAAAGTGATCACTTACTCGTATCTTGCGCACTCATATCGAAAACCATAGATAACCGTTTGCATTGCTCGTAAATATACCATAATGAAACATTATTTAAACACATAATTGCTTGCATTGCTTGTAAGAGTATCATGATAAAACATAATTTAAGTACGTGTCCCTCGCCCCGAAAACAGTTTAAAAATAGTGAAAACAGTGAAAATAGGGGTTGTGAGACTCACCTGTGGTTCTTGTTAAGGGATTAATCGAGATTCGGGTTTTCTTGGTGTTGGTCTTTGAATTGAAGGTCTAGAATACGATTAAATAACAAGAAGTATGTAAGAAATAGGAGAATATAAGGGTTGGAAAGTAGATCTCAAGTTTATAATCTCGGTTTACCTAGTAACAGGAACGGAATTGAAAATAACGGATGCTCGGGAGATGATTAGTGCAAGTTTGCAGTTCTTAAGAGAGAAGTTTGAAGTGTGTTTTGGGTGATAATTTAGGTTACATATTTATAGGCAAACTCAAGGGAACACAATCCCTTGCTTTAGGGGATTGTAATCTTTTCACATCTAGGTGTAATGATGATAAAGTATGAAAATTATTATTATTTATTTAAAAGTGGAGGAGTGGATAAAAGATTCTGATTTGATTTGGACAGTACATGCAGGTCTGTGGTTGGTGAGAGTAGGGTGGCTGACAGTTGACTTTTCATGTTACAGTATGCTTTTTCAGGTGCTTTTGTCAGTGTACAGTTAAAAAGTAGAAATTTCTGAAACACGCTACTGTTTCCTTTTGGGCGGGAATAATCCTCCTTAAATCTGGAGATTAGGCTAAGTGTTCTGCGCGTATAACTTTGTGCGCATAGCTTTCTGCGTGAAGGACATTTCTTTGCTGCGGGTAGGTGCGTAACCTTCTCGCAGTTAGGGACATTGAGTTTCATTTGTAGATTCTCCAGGTGGTCTTGGTATTTCAACATAGTGATCAGTCATGTTGAAGTCAATTCCATCTTGGAGCTTCAGACAAACTAGCTCTCAATGTTCCCGCCATGCGGGGAGGTTAGTTCCCTTTCCGCATGCGCATAAACATTTTGGGATGCACCCGCCTTAGCATCATGCGGGACGGTCAACCCATCAGACAACATAAAGTTAAGTTACATGAAAACATAAAGCCAAAACATTCGCGCATGGCGCACATAACATATGCCCACGCTGGTTCTTACATCGCGCGCTCGCGCAGGGCGTACATAACAATTGCCCGCGCTGATTCTAACGTAGCGCGCTCGCGCAGGGCGCACATAACACATGCCCGCGCTGATTCTAATATAACGCGCTCGCGCAGGGCGCATATAACACATGCCCGCGCTGATTCTAATATAACGCGCTCGCGCAGGGCGCACATAACACATGCCCGCGCTGATTCTAATTTAGCGCGCATAATATTCACAATCACCTAATTATTAGGTTGATTACTTAGTTTATAGGGTTGGGGAATTACCGGGTGTCACATGATAGGTCTTGGTATAAGGGTAGGTATTGAGGTGATATAGGTGGTATAGGAATGGGTTGGTTTAGATTCTCCCCCTGACCCTCAGGCACATTTCCTTTACTAATCTCCTCCACAATCTCATGATCACCTTCTCCATCATCATTATTATCATTATCATCACCATCAACTCCACCATCAACATCATTATCACCATCTGACTCATTTTCATCCACACTCTCTTCCTCCTCAGAAATCACCCTAGGTGATTCTGGAACAGCCATAAACTCCCAATCATGATTCATCAACCACGGAAGTACATCAAATTCAATTTTCGGGTTAAAGTTTCTAGTGGCTGCCAACCTTGATATCCTTTTGTAAACATTAGGATCTTGCAATGCATGAGTTGTTCCCAATGTTGGTAACTCAGGAATCACCCTGTTGAAAATAATCTGCAAAAATCTTGGATAAACCAAAAATCTATCCTTCTCCTCCTTTCTCAAGTTGGTAACCAAAACCTCAGAAATCAATCTTGAAAAATTAAATCGTTTGATGTAGATAACAGCCACGGTGGCATTTGCGATGTCCCTGCTCATCAAGGTCCAAGAACCCCTCCTGGTTGTAAAACCATGTACAATATGATGGATTAAAAATCGATACATATTAAGGAAAATGCCCTTTTTGAACTACCCCTCATGGACATCTCCTTGATATCCCATTGTTTCCTGGAATATTCTCAGCAGAGGGTTGGTGAAAAAGTGAATAGGGGCGTCTACAGCATCATTCAATTGCAAGCTGGCCCTGATCAGTTGCTCAATATTAATTATTTGTTGCCTCGCTACGATAGCCTCAATGGGCATATCGAGTTCTTCTTCGAATTGTTCAGCAGATTTCCAGAAATCAAGTTGGTGATTACTGTAAATAACATGGCTTTCGGTCAAAGAGAATCACAGATTTCACAGCTGCATCCACCTTATCATAAGTTCAACCGGTCTGTTATCGTTCCTGACCTGGAGTAGCGCACACATATTTTGTTTCTTCTCAAATGGGTACTCCATATCTGGACAAACACAAACAAAAACACATTTAAAGTGAAGATTAGTCATAAAGTTCACAACTTTGACATGTAATTAGTCATAATTTGAAGAAGAAATAAAAGATAGTCTTTAAGAACCTGTTCCTCCATAAATTGATAACTTACACAGAAAACAGAGATGTTAGTGATGATGAAATTAAAGCACTAAATATGTACAATTATTGTCGGAAAACTATCAATTGAAGCTTTCAGAGTCTGAATTAGTTGGCTGACTATTTTAGGTTAGGATTTTGATTAAACGATTGGGATTCTGGGAACAAGCGAACTGGCAATATTGCAATAGCGGAAAGAGGGAAAAATGTGAAATGTAAAATTTTTCTAAGTCCCTCTTATACACCTTTTTAAATGTGGGTCTTAAAAGCATCTTGTCGTTTTTCTTGTGAATAGTGCCAAAAATATAAAATTTAAATGTTCTAGCATAAAGCTTGGTCGTTAAAGTTTATTTACAAAACTTGCTAGTTAAAGTTCATTTCCAGAGCTTGCTCGTCCCAGAGTTTGTTCATATCTTTTTTAATGTAATTAAAAATAAAATTAAGTGGATAAGATGAAGGAAGCTTACTTGAATATACAAGATTGCTCGAGAAATAAATCACAAGGTAAATAATTAAGTATAATTTATCATATAGGCAACCTTGCTGGGAATCAATAAAGAATACAAAAATAATAACTTAGAGATATTTCTAATTGTCAACCTTGCTCGAATATCTTAATTACACAAACTTTGCTAGTTTATACTTCTAAAAGCAACATGTTAACAAATATTCAATCAAGTATACTTTAAAGCAAAGTATGCCCGAAAATACTTCAAGAGTGCAAATGTGCTGGAGAGGACTTGTTATCCTTTGATATACAAGTGTGCTCTAAGAAGAAAGTGTACCGAAAAAGTAAAGTTTGCTTGAGATATTATGAAATTAACAAGTATGCTGGGAGAACACTTGGAATGTTTTACCAGTTTTATGTGTGCTCTAAACATGAAGTTTGCTCGGTAAACAAAGTTTACTTGAAAACCCTTGTAATTTCAGAAAATAACTCTAAAATTATGAAGTATGCTAGACAAATACAAATTAAAATTATGAAGTATGCTAGACAAATACAAATTTCAACTAAAACACCCAAGTTTACTTGAAACAGACATGTAAAGCATATTCATACATGTATCACATAATCATCAAGTGTGCTTGATAAAAACAACTTTCTGAACATCCAAGTTTACCCGAAAGTATAAAATCATCAAAGTTTACTCAATAATACATGAATAATTTTCTTAAGTACAAATAAGCATCAAGCTTGCTCGAATTAGTTAAACATCCAATAAAAACATATAAGTTTGCTAGAAAGTTCAAAAACATCAAAGCTTGCTGGAAATAACATATTCAGACATATTCAAGTTTAAAATGCAACACTTTTTGACTTAAACCATATTTCAAATAGTTTATCATTAAAGTTCAAAGTTTAAGAGAAAATGGTGCATAAAGAGATCAAATTTTAGTTATTTCTTTCCAAATCTTTTTTCTTTTATGAAAAGATCTCAACATGGGATCATCTTGATTAAGTCACCTTTCAATACTTCATTCTCAACATTATTATGATAGATCAGGCAGGTTAATAGCAGGTCTAGACTTAGCATGAATTTCATTACATATTGGTGATATATATAAGATTCAATTAGTTTGCATAATACAAAAATGGATAAAATTTATTGTGCTATGATGTCCCATATCTCTTCTCAAAGCTTATTTGGCTTTCCCAGATCACCCCAAATTGACTTCAACCCCCTGATATTTAGTTAAAATATTTTTATGACAGAACATACAAATTTTCTTTTGAGTTTTTCTTTTCAAAGCTTTCAAACATATTGAGGTTGAATGTTGGACTTACATGCCACGCAATACGGACTTCCTAGTCATCCATTCAAGGTGTTTACTTAACCCTCATGTTTGCATTTTTCTCAAAGTTTGTGAACATTTCAACTTTCGGTTGATAATAAAATTTTTCTCTCATTTGTTCTTTATCATATGTATAAAAAGTTTCATTTTTGGGGACCAAATACCAACAGGCTCATGTATTACTGGGTAGTCACTTTTCTGCCTATCATTCGGAGAGATTTATCTTGAAACATGCATATTCAACATTGTATCTCCATGTTAAGCTTAGAATTTTCATTATGTTTATATCACCTCAGTTTTTACACATAATGGAAAGAAACCATACATATTAATAACTGCACTAATAGTCTTTTTAGCCTATTAAATCCATATGATTAGCATAAATAATCAATGTACTATCCTTTCCCAAAGGTTGGATCAATTTTCATTGATAACCTTTTAAGTTTCTACAAAGCTTTGAACTGAATAATCTTATCATATCTCTACACCATTAGTTTGCTCTTTTATTCAAAAATGTTTTGTGAAAATATTTCTTGAGAAAGCATGCAATTTTGACACAAAGACATACTTTGACTCAAGCAGGAGGTAACATATTCAAGAACAATCATAACATGAATGACATGAGTTAACATAAGCAGATTTAACATAACATACATTCAAGACTGATTATGCAAACCCTATTCTGTCTAAACACATCATTATATCATATTATCCATATATTCAGAAATATCAGATAAGTACACAGATTTATCATTTCAAATCACATTTAGACACACTTATCCTGATATCACACACATTTACTGAATTTAACAACTTAAGCATCATAGACACCTAAGTCACACAAATGTTCATTCAAAGCACATATTGGTTAATCATGGACACATAATCACACATCAAGTAACACTCACTCCACAAGACCTTTCTGAAGATAGTCAGTTAGCACAGGAAGCACACATCATCAATCAGACCTCATCAGAGTTGATCATTGCTAAAGCTTTCAAAAGAAGGTGAAATCTAGGTCAGCCAAGTTGTCACTAGTGTCAACTCTTTTCATTTCAATTAAACCTTTTTCATTACAGTCTTTAATGAAATGATGTCTGATTTCAATGTGTTTGGTCTTGGAGTGTTGGACTGGGTTTTTAACTATGAACAAAGCAGCAGTATTGTTAATAAAGATAGGAGTTTTCAAGTAATTCAAACCATAGTCCAGCAGTTGATTCTGAATCCAAAGGACTTGTGCACAACAGGCAGATGCAACAATGTACTCAGCTTTAGCTGTTAAGATTGACACAGTAGTTTCCTTCTTGCATTGCCATGACACAAGTCTGTCTCCCAAAAATTGACATCCACCAGATGTAGACTTCCTACTCATGTTGCAGCCATCATAGTCACTATCAGTGTAGGCAATTAGATCAAAGGCATGGTTCTTTGGGTACCATATCCTTATATCAGGTCTTCCTTTCAAATATCTAAAAATCCTTTTGACAGCATTCATGTGAGACACTTTTGGACATGATTGGAATCTAGCACACACACAAACAGCAAACATAATGTCTAGCCTTGAAGCAGTCAGATACATTAGTGATCCAATCCCTGTACTCATGTTCATCAACAGGCTCCCTCTTTTCATCAGCTATCATCTTCTCATGAGTATCCATTGGAGTAGAAGCAGTCTTCAAGTCTTGACATTTGAACTTGTTCAAGATGTCTTGCACATACTTTGATTGACAAATGAAAATTCCATCCTCCTTTTGCTGAACTTGCAATTCAAGAAAAAAATTCATTTATCCCATAGAGCTCATGAAATATTTTGACTTCATAACTTCTTCAAACTCCAAACACATTTGTTCATTTGTAGACCTAAAGATGATATCCTCAACATACACTTGAAGCAAAAGTAGATGTCTTCCTCTTTTCTTGTAGAAGAGGGTTTGGTCAATTGCTCCCATTAAAATGCCATTAAAAATCAGGTGATTTGATAACTCATCATATCAAGCTCTTGGAGCTTGATGTAGTCCATATAGATCTTTGTTTAGCTTATAAACTCTACTTGGAAATTCAGGATCCTCAAAACCTGGAGGTTGAGTAACATACACCTCCTCCTCAATTTTTCCATTCAGAAGGTAGATTTAACATCCAGTTGAAACACTCTTATATTCTTTGATGCAACATAAATTAAGAAGATTCTAATTGCTTCTAGCCTTGCCATTGGTGAAAACACTTCTTCAAAGTCAATTCCTTCTTCTTGTAAGCATCCTAGGGCAACTAGTCTTGCTTTATTTTCATTACAATCCCTCTCTCATCCCTTTTGTTTCTGAAAACCCACTTGGTGCCAATAGCATATTTGTAACACCCCAACCCGAATGGGCTGACGTGTCACACTGTACGGAGGTATACAGAGACAAAAGACATAATTCCATTACTTCATTAGAGTCAAAAGTACATATTACTGATAGTTCAAATACTAAGTTCGAAATACATATTAGTCAAATAACATAAGCTTAACACACATCTTCATATTATTCCTAAGTTTAAGCTTCTCTCTTGATCCCGCCCAAAGTATCCTGTGAACCTGAAGCGTAAAAAGATTTACGGAATGAGCCGAATGCCCAGTACGGAATATTAAGGCTCAAAAGCAAGTAATAATCAACTGAATCACAAGATATGATAACATATAATTGGTTAAAAATATATAACTGAAATAAGTGAACTGAAACATATAATACGGATGTACCCATAAGCATAACTGAGTCTGATAATACGTGACGACATATAGGGGGGCACTCCTATATGTCAATCACCCGAAATGGCGTAAGTTGGCATACTCACAACCATTTCCTGAAACTGAATCTGAAAAAATCTGAACTAGGATATATCCATACGCCTCCTAATTGCTATGTACCACACCTGTACTTAAGAGATGCCGTGAACTGATCTCTCCGTCACGGAAGGAGCACATAACATCGATGCCACAATGTTATACCCGTGGGACACTCCATGGGAAGCAAGTGCTCAGGGTAAGAGAGTACAAATAATATGAGTTATACAGTAACAATTTCATATCTTAACAAATCACGGAACATGCAATAATGAGTACAATATAATAATAATAATTATATTGCATGCTAACAAGTCAAATAACAAATCATAATTTGAACATGAATCGAACGGACGGCCAAATGAATCGAGGTGTCAAAGACGTTAGGAGTTCCAAAGGTATGTATCAATGGGGTTTATAACAATCGAATATGATAACAAAAGGGAAGGGGTTAGGATCCGTACCTTGATTGTTGATTAGTTGTCTTAGGAGATAAATTATATAAGTAACGCTCTTTTAATCACCCTACATCGTATGAGCATAGTTCATGAGTTCGTGTACGGTTTATATAAGGTTATAGTCGGATTTATCTTATGTATATATGAAACATGGAGTCGTTTGATTAAGAAAAATAAGCATTATTAACGAGGTCGATATCTCTTATTTATCTATTTTAACGAATTTTATTTAAATGTTTTTAAAAATGATTATGGATGAATATAAAAATAATAGTTTATCATGGGGGTGGGGTTTGAACTCATGACCACGTTATATACTTTAAATAGATAACTTAACCAGTTGGACTAATTCGATACTTGTTAATTTTTACAAAAATATAATTAAACAAATCAATTTAAGGGGCTGTTAAGACATAAAAATTAATAACAATTACTGCTGCCAAAATGTTTCGAACCTGCATCTGTTCAGTTACCATCCAACAACTTAACCAGCAGACCAACAATCAGTTCATGCTTACAATATCGAAAACAATGTCTATTTACTTAAAATAAGCTGTTAATTATTAAAACAAAATAAATGCATCAAGAGGGTTTTGAACCCTGGACCTCTTCTTTAAAAGTGAAATGTCTTAACCAGTTGCACCAAGTAGACTCCTGTTTAACAACTAAACAGTTAACTTTATTAATCAGTATTGTCACTGGTTCATCTTCTCCATATTAATTCCTCACAACCTAAGTTTGAAAAACATGTTGTAAACTAATGTTTTGAGTTATTATGTACGTTCAAACAGAAATCAGAGGATTAATAGAGGCTTAGGTTCGGTTTACCTTTGTCGGACTCGCGATAAGATGGCGAAAACACTTGCGGGGAAACGTGAACAACGACGACAGTGATGCTTTCCGAACAACCGATGGTTCTCCAGTAGTTTGTGGTGGCCAACGGAAAATGTAAGCAGGTTGTGGCGCCTTATCTCGCGGGTTCGGAGGTTTGGGTGAGGATTCGCGAGTGTGGAGACGACGAGTTGTGGTTACGTTGATCGGTTTTCGCGGGTGGTAGCGGACGTTTTGGTGTTTAACAGGTATGGCGGGTATGTTGGGTGATTAGACGGTGGTAGAGCTCGCCAGATAAACCTGCAACCTCCCGAAATTGGTTCGGAAATGTCGGACGTGACGCCGCGGGGTTGCAACTGACGTTACAGGGGAAATGGTTAGAGGTAAAGAAAGGTGATGGTGATGTCGGTTTGGTGTTTTGTAAAACTTTCTCGTCAACGGTTTTTGTACCCGGAACGTAACAAAGAACTAGATGAAGGCATGAGAGATAACTATATATATATATATATATATATATATATATATATATATTATTTATCTTTTCTTCTTTTTTTTTCACCGATAATGATGAGAGGGTGTTGTTGTTATATCATTTTTTTCCATATAGTTATTATTACTGATTATTTACTACACTATATAAATATACATATATATAGATATTTATGTACATATTTAGTTTATTTATTTATTTTCACGGTTATTTCAACTATTACACCCTTAAAAGAAAATTTCGTCCTCGAAATTTGTAGGTCAGAATACGGATCCTTTAGGAGGTGAGAAAAACAATGATATCATAATAGAGACAAAGGATAGACACCAATCTACACATTAGGAATTCCATTAGCGCATATTTGTACATGTAATTCACAATTACCACGCGTCCGTAATGGTCAATTACATTACACTCATGCTCAAATTGCTTTCCTAGAATGTATCTTAATGCCATAGGGAAGTTAACGGAGAACGGAATAGGTAACAGAGCAACTATCGGTACTCATACCATAGTTCAGAGACATATCAGAGTATATATAATCACATAAGTAGTGTAAAAAATTTAAAATATCTACATAGAAAATGTAACAGATCGGAGGTAGGGTTCACAGTTACCTGGACTAAAGGTTCTATCACTCGAACAGATTCGGATATGCGGAACGAACTGACTCTTCAGTTTCCCATGTAGCTTCGCGCTCGGAGTGGTTCTTCTAGAGAACCTTAACAAAAAGAATTACTTTTCTACGCATCACTCTTTCTTGTCGATCTAGAATTGCTTCGGGTTCCTCTTCATACGAGAGATCTTCATGGATCTTATGTAATGGATAACTAATGACGTGAAGCGGATGATAATTATATCCTCTCAACAAGGACACATGAAACACATTATGAACATGTGAAAGTTGTGGCGGTAATGCCAAACGATACGAAACTTCTCCAATTCTCTCGAGAATCTCAAATGGCCCGATATAACGAGGGCTAACTTTCCCTTTATACCGAATCTACGAACGCCACAACAAGGTGATACTTTTAGTAACACGTGCTCACCGAATTGAAATTCGAGTGCCCGCCTGTGCTGATCTGCATAACTCTTTTATCGATTTTGAGCTTCTTTCAGCATTTCTCGAGCAACAATGACTTTTTCGTTTGTAATTTGGACTAACTCAGGTCCTTCAATGATCTTTTCTCCTACTTCTTCCCAACATGTTGGTGCCCGACACTTTCGACCGTATAAAAGCTCGAACGGAGCCATGCCAATACTTGCTTGCCAACTATTGTTGTAAGTAAACTCAACAAGGCATAAATATTCGTCCCAGTTACCAGTCCACTCAAGTGCACATGCACGAAGCATATCTTTTAAAGTCTGGATTGTACGTTTGGACTGACCATCTGTCTGTGGATGGAAAGCGGTACTAAACTTCAAACATGTACCCCAAGCTGCTTGTAAGCCTTTCCAAAAACACTAGGTGAATCGTGGATCTCTATCGAAATGATCGAAGATGGAGTACCATGAAGTCGAATAATTTCCTGAAGGAATACTTCGGATAGCTTACTCACCAAAAATCATTCTTGAATAGGTAAGAAGTGTGCTGATTTAGATAGTCTTTCAACAACTACCCATATAGTATCATTCTTCTTAAAAGTCTTTGGCAAACCCGTAACAAAATCCATCAAAATCTCGTCCCACTTCCATACAGGAATTTCCAACGGCTGCAATAAACCACTAGCACGCTGGTGCTCAATCTTTACTTGTTGATAAGTGAGACATCTACTTACATATCTGGCAATGTCTTCCTTCATGCCACTCCACCAAAAGTTTTAACGCAAGTCTAGATACATCTTCGTAGATCCCAGGTGAATAGAGAATGGTGAGCTATGCGCCTTAGCTAGTAACGTCTCACGGAGAGCAGAATCATCTGGCACACACAATCTTTTGCCACACCAAATCACACATGCTCATCCATTCGGAATTCTGACTGTTTGCCTACCTCGAGGTTTTGCACTATCGCCCATAATTCATCATCGTACCTCTTTGCATCTTTAATTCGAGAGATTAGGTCAGGCTTGATTTGCATTCGAGCTAGGTAACCGTTAGAACCACCAACCTGAATACCGACACCCAATCTATCTAGATCATAGATTATACGTGGGTGGATTTGAAGACAAGATACGGTACCAAAACTCTTTCTACTCAATGCGTCGACTACTACATTAGCTTTTCCCGGATGGTACTGAATATTTGCGTCATAGTCTTTCAGGAGCTCTAACCATCTTTATTGCCTCATATTTAGTTTTTTTTTGCGAAATATATACTTGAGGCTTTTGTGGTCAGTGAATATGTCGCAAGTCTCCCCGTAGAGATAATGACGCCAAATTTTCAACGCGAAGAGTACAGCGGCTAACTCCAAGTCATGCGTCGGATAATTAACTTCATAAGGCTTTAACTGATGTGAGGCATAAGCAATAACTTTACCATGTTGTATCAACACGCAACCAAGTCCTTTCTTTGAAGCATCACTGTAGATTTGGAAGCCTCCTGATCCAGAAGGCAGAGTAAGTATCGGAGCAGATGCGAGTCGTTTCTTTAATTCTTCAAAACTATTTTCTCGCTCCTCATTCCAGGAATACTTTACTCCTTTCCTCAATAACTGCGTAAGGGGTGAGGCAATGACGGAAAATCTTTCTACAAATCTTCGATAGTATCCAGCCAGGCCTAAGAAACTTCAAACTTCCGTGGCATAAGTGGGTCTAGGCCAATTTGTAATCGCCTCAATCTTGGCAGGGTCCATCTTGATTCCTTCTGCGGATACTATATGACCAAGGAATGCAACTTGGTTTAGCCAAAAGTCACATTTTGAAAATTTTGCATACAACCTTTTTTGTCGCAACGTCCCAAGCACTATATGCAAGTGTTCTTCGTGTTCTTCTTGACTTCTAGAATATACCAAGATATCATCGATGAAAACAATAACGAATTTATACAAGAACTCGTGAAATACTCGGTTCATCAAGTCCATGAAAACTGCAGGAGCATTGGTTAGCCCAAAAGGCATAACCAAAAACTCATAATGACCATGGCGAGCACGAAAAGCAGTTTTAGGAACATCCTCATTCTTGATCTTTAGCTGATGATAGCCTGACCTCAGATCAATTTTTGAGAAAACTGAGCGCCTTGAAGTTGGTCGAAAAGGTCATCTATCCAAGGCAGAGGGTACCGATTTCTAATGGTAATCTTATTCAACTCTCGGTAGTCAATACATAAACGTATGCTACCATCCTTCTTTTTTACGAACAAGACCGGTGCACCCCATGGTGAGACACTTGGTCTTATGAATCCCAATTCTAGCAATTCTTGCAATTGCTCCTTTAGTTCCTTTAATTCTAACGGAGCCATACGGTATGGTGCTTTTGAAATCGGCTCAGCGCCAGGGATTAAATCGATAGTGAACTCAATCTCACGGTCAGGTGGTAGTCCTGGTAGCACTTCCGGAAATACATTAGGGTACTCGCAAAAAACAGGATGACTATCAATGCCTTTTTGGATAACAGAGGTATCTTTAATCGAGGCTAAGAATCCAGCACAACCATGCAATATAAGCTTACGAGCTTTGAGCACGGAAATAATCTTAAGAGTATTATGGGGTATAATACACTGATAGACAAGTTTAGGACAACTAAGATCACCAAATACGACACGTTTAGAATAACATTCAATAGTCACACGATGACAGGTTAGCCAATCCATTCCAAGGATAACATCAAAGTCAGACATATGCATCGGAAATAGATCTGCTTTACACACAACGGATTCAATACGGATCGAACAGTCTCTATAAACGTGAGTGATTACGATCGAATTCTCTATCGGAGTGGAAATAGTCAAAGTGGGATCTATCGGGGTTGGTCTAATCGGAAGGTACTTAGTAAACGACAGAGAAACTATAGAGTGTGTTTCACACGTATCAAATAACACATAGATACTACGTTCACCAAGCTGAAGGGCTCCAGATACAGTACCTTGAGCATTAGCAGCATCAGTAGCAAAAAGTGTGAACAATCTTCCCCCAGTGTTTGGTGGTGCAACTTTTCTTCCTGTAATCTTCTTAATATCTAGTTTCAGACAATCTCTAATCATATGCCCCGTCTGGCCACACCTGAAACATCCTCCCATAGCTCTATGACAGACGCCCCCATGTTTCTTGCCACCAATGTTACATGGCGAGCTTGTGGTTTGGTTCGGGCTTCCATATTGATTCAGTGGTTGAGCTCTTATCGGTCCTGTATAAGGCTGAATCTGATTCTGAGCGGGTTTATGGTTTTGGGTTTTAGGTTGCCATGGACGTGCTTGGTTGCCAAGGTTTCGATTTGCATGAACCCTACGGTCCTGATGTTGTGTAACGGTAGAGGATGATTGGACCATAGCCTGTTTGGGTTGCCCGTCTCGATCTCTTTTCTTATTTTCTCCAGTTCAAGACATGAATTCTTTCCTCTCGAATTCAAAGGTCTTAATGGCATCTCCTACCTCAGTAAGGTCTTTGAACTTCATAAACATGATTGATTTTCGGATGCGAACACAGACTGCCCATTTGCATTTTTCTGCCTGCTCCTGTGCTGAGCCTGTTGCACTCCCAATAATACCACCCAATCTTGAGAATCGAGTCATAAACTCTGAAGCTGGTTCATCATCTCTCTGTCGTATAACAGCATACTCCCTTACGTAGGCTTCTCTGTCAGCGGTTGAGAAATACTTCTCATAAAAGAGGGTACAAAAGTCAGCCCATGAAAGAGTAGCAGCATATGCGTCTCTTCCTTTGACTTGCTTATGGCCATCCCACCAAGTTTGTGCATCATCTTCTAGTTTGTAGGTGGCTAGTCTGACTTTATACTGATCTGCAACTCCTAATACTTCAAAGATCTTCTCAATGTGGTTATCCAGTTTCGTGCTTCCAAAGGAGTAGCAGCATGACTAAAAGATCTGGGCTTTTGTTTTTGGAATCTTTGGAGCCACACATGGATGCCTTCAGCAGTGGCATTCTCATCAATCAAAGCTCCAGAATTAGGAGTAACATTAGTGCGTCCTTCAGAACGAGTTTGTTGCATAACTGCCTCCACGATTTGTGCAACAAGGTTCAGGAGTAGTCTGGTAAAAGCTTGATTAATTGCAGAAACCATGTTTTGATCAACCGGAGTTTCATTCGAAGCCGAATCATTAGTCGCGCAAGTGGTCTTTCGGGTTTGACGACGAGGCGGCATCTAAAAAGATGTCAAGAGGGTTAGAATATAAATCGGGAGGAGAGAAAAATAAGAATGCCTAATGAGGTTCCTAACCTATTTCGATCACACCTAATTGTCTACCCAATCCTCGCAGGTTTTAATTTCTAACGCTTAAATTTTCTACAGGATAGAGCCTTCGCTCTAATACCATAGCTGTAACACCCCAACCCGGATGGGCTGACGTGTCACACTGTACAGAGGTATACAGAGACAAAAGACATAATTCCATTACTTCATTAGAGTCAAAAGTAAATATTACTGATAGTTCAAATACTAAGTTCGAAATACATATTAGTCAAATAACATAAGCTTAACACACATCTTCAGATTATTCCTAAGTTTAAGCTTCTCTCTTGATCCCGCACAAAGTATCCTGTGAACCTGAAGCGTAAAAAGATTTACGGAATGAGCCGAATGCCCAGTACGGAATATTAAGGCTCAAAAGCAAGTAATAATCAACTGAATCACAAGATATGATAACATATAATTGGTTAAAAATATATAACTGAAATAAGTGAACTGAAACATATAATACGGATGTATCCATAAGCATAACTGAGTCTGATAATACGTGACGACATATTGGGGGGCACTCCTATATGTCAATCACCCGAAATGGCGTAACTTGGCATACTCACAACCATTTCCTGAAACTGAATCTGAAAAAATCTGAACTAGGATATATCCATACGCCTTCTAATAGCTATGTACCACACCTGTACTTAAGAGATGCCGTGAACTGATCACTCCGTCACGGAAGGAGCACATAACATCGATGCCACAATGTTATACCCGTGGGACACTCCACGGGAAGCAAGTGCTCAGGGTAAGAGAGTACAAATAATATGAGTTATACAGTAACAATTTCATATCTTAACAAATCACGGAACATGCAATAATGAGAACAATATAATAATAATAATTATATTGCATGCTAACAAGTCAAATAACAAATCATAATTTGAACATGAATCGAACGGACGGCCAAATGAATCGAGGTGTCAAAGACGTTAGGAGTTCCAAAGGTATGTATCAATGGGGTTTATAACAATCGAATATGATAACAAAAGGGAAGGGGTTAGGATCCGTACCTTGATTGTTGATTAATTGTCTTAGGAGATAAATTATATATGTAACGCTCTTTTAATCACCCTACATCGTATGCGCATAGTTCATGAGTTCGTGTACGGTTTATATAAGGTTATAGTCGGATTTATCTTATGTATATATGAAACATGGAGTCGTTTGATTAAGAAAAATAAGCATTATTAACGAGGTCGATATCTCTTATTTATCTATTTTAACGAATTTTATTTAAATGTTTTTAAAAATGATTATGGATGAATATAAAAATAATAGTTTGTCATGGGGGTGGGGTTTGAACTCATGACCACGTTATATACTTTAAACAGATAACTTAACCAGTTGGACTAATTCGATACTTGTTAATGTTTACAAAAATATAATTAAACAAATCAATTTAAGGGGATGCTAAGCCATAAAAATTAATAACAATTACTGCTGCCAAAATGTTTCGAACCTGCATCTGTTCTGTTACCATCCAACAACTTAACCAGCAGACCAATAATTAGTTCATGCTTAAAATATCGAAAACAGTGTCTATTTACTTAAAATAAGCTGTTAATTATTAAAACAAAATAAATGCATCAAGAGGGTTTCGAACTGTTGGTACATGATGTCAGTAGTTCAGTATATAGTGTCTGTAATTGTGTTAGTTGGTTTTTGTATTAATGTTTAAGCGAACTTGTCTCACAAGTTCGCCTGATATAGGCGAACTTGTGGAACAAGCGAAGTTAGTGACAACTTCGCCTGGCATGTTAGGCGAAGTTGTCGAAGGGTATATATGTTTAGCCTACGGGTTATTTTGGAAGAACGATCCAGTTCGTGTAATTGGTGATTGGCATATTGTCACACCCGGCCCTGAACGGCGGAAACAGCCGGGCGCGCGCGAGTGGGGATTGATACTTAAGCACGGGCCATTGCAAACATTCAAGATAAGATTTTCATTGCGCATGAAATGTTTAATACAAATACATTACATTGTTTAAAAATTACATAAAATCATCCAAGTATAAAAACTGTTGAAGATTTCCACGCCATATCCCCTTGCGCGGCGAGAACAACCACGCGCATCGAAGGGATAGAACTAAAATCTTCCAAAAAGCTAGTTTTAGATGTTCAGCGTGAGGTGCTCTAAGTGTGACTCCATGCGCTACTTAGTTATCTCCTGAAAGACACGTAAAACATTTGAATCAGTATAAACTGAGTGAGTTCACAAGTTTTAGTAACTTGATAAATCGTATTGCATCATAATCTTGATAAAAATCATTCTGAAACATAATTCTGATAGCATCATTAAAACACATGCTTGGTAAAACATAGTTCTATCAACATATTCTGATAAAAATCGTTCCGCGGTTTACGCGCGAACATTTCTGGGAACTGTGCTCGTCTGTGTAAGTGGCGCTGCCACTACGAGCGAAACAAGTAATACCGTCCCGCGGGTTACGCGCGGACACATCTGAAAAACCGTGCTCGTCTGTGTAAGTGGCGCTGCCACTACGAGCGAATAATACCGTCCCGCGGGTTACGCGCAGACGTTGTGCCGGAAAACAAGGCGCTCGTCTGCGTAAGAGGAGCGACCTCTACGAGCGGGCTCAAACCCATAGTACTGCCCCATGACCATACTAGGCACTCGTCTGTGTAAGAGGTGCGACCCCTACGAGTGGGCGGATCAAACCAGCAGTCCCTACCCTTAGAGTTCCAATGGTAAAGTGATCACTTACTCGAATTCTTGCGCACATACATTGTAAACCAAAGATAACCGTTTGCATTGCTCATCATGAAACATAATTTAAACATAATCGTTTACATAACTTGTAAGTATACCATGATAAATCGTAATTTAAGTACGTGTCCCTCGCCCCGAAAACAGTTTAAAAATAGTGAAAACAGTGAAAATAGGGGCTGTGAGACTCACCTGTGGTTCTTGTTAAAGGATTAACCGAGATTCGGGTTTTCTTGGTGTTGGCCTTTGAATTGAAGGTCTAGTAACAGGATCGGAAATGAAAACAACGGATGCTTGGGAGATGATTAGTGCAAGTTTGCAGTTCTTAAGAGAGAAGTTTGAAGTGTTTGGGTGATAATTTAGGTTACTTATTTATAGGCAAACTCAAGGGAACACAAGCCCTTGCTTTAGGGGATTGTAATCTTTTCATATCTAGGTGTAATGATGATAAAGTATGGAAATTATTATTATTTATTTAAAAGTGGAGTAGTGGATAAAAGATTTTGATTTTGATTTGGTCAGGACATGCAGGTCTGGGGTTGGTGAGAATAGGGTGGCTGACAGTTGACTTTTCGTGTTACAGTGTGCTTTTTCAGGTACTTTTGTCAGTGTACAGTAAAAAGTGGAAAATCTCTGAAACACGCTACTGTTTCCTTTTGGGCGGGAGTAATCTCCTTACGTCTGGAGAATAGACTAAGTGTTCTGCGCGTATTACTTTGTGCGCATAGCTTTCTGCGTGAAGGACATTTCTTTGCTGCGGGTAGGTGCGTAACCTTCTCGCAGTTAGGGACATTGAGTTTCATTTGTAGATTCTCCAGGTGGTCTTGGTATTTCAACATAGTGATCAGTCATGTTGAAGTCAATTCCATCTTGGAGCTTCAGACAAACTAGCTCTCAATGTTCCCGCCATGCGGGGAGGTTAGTTCCCTTCCGCACGCGCATAAACGATTTAGGATGCACCCGCCTTAGCATCATGCGGGATGGTCAACCCATTAGACAACATAACGTTAAGGTACATGAAAACATAAAGCCAAAACATTCGCGCATGGCGCATATAACATATGCCCACGCTGGTTCTTAACATGGTGCGCTCGCGCAGGGCGCACATAACAAATGCACGCGCTGATTAACATGGCGCGCTCGCGCAGGACGCACATAACAAATGCACGCGCTGATTCTAATATGGCGCGCTCGCGCAGGGCGCACATAACAAATGCACGCGCTGATTCTAATATGGCGCGCTCGCGCAAGGCGCATATAACATAATTACCTAATATTTAGGTTGATTACTTGGTTTAAGGGATTGGGAATTTACCGGGTGTCACATTCTCCCCCTGTTAAGCGAATTTCGTCCCGAAATTTAGGAGACGTTGCTGGCAGAAGCCATGCTCTGAAAGAGGTGTGGGTATTTCATGCGCATCTGGTCTTCTCTTTCCCAAGTGAATTCAGGCCCACGCCTCGAGTTCCATTGAACCTTTACTAACTTGATTCTGCTTCTGCGTAACTTTTGTTCTTTCCAATCGGTTACTGCTATAGGTTCTTCTACGAAGTGCAGCTGTTTGTCGATGTGAATCTCTTCCAACGGCAAAATCAACGTTTCGTCAGATAAGCACTTTTTGAGGTTGGACACATGAAACGTATCATGAACTCCACTGAGTTCGGCGGGTAAACGGAGTTTATAAGCAACCGGACCGATCCTTTCCAGGATCTCAAATGGTCCAATGTAGCGCGGATTCAACTTTCCTCGCTTGCCGAAACGGGGGACTCCTTTCCATGGAGAGACTTTCAAAAGTACTCTATCCCCTACTTGAAACTCCAACGGTTTCCTTCGCACATCTGCGTAGCTCTTCTGTCTATCGCGCGCTGTCTTAAGGCGATCCCTTATCTGAAAAATCTTGTCTGTTGTTTCTTGGATCAATTCTGGACCAGTCATTTGCTTGTCACCTACTTCAGCCCAGCACAGTGGGGATCTACACTTGCGCCCATACAAAGCTTCGAACGGCGCAGCCTTGATGCTTGTGTGATAACTGTTGTTGTAAGAAAATCAACCAATGGGAGATGAGTATCCCAGCTACCTCCGAAATCGATTGCGCACGCGCGCAGCATATCTTCCAATGTCTGGATTGTTCGCTCGCTTTGTCCATCTGTTTGGGGATGATATGCCGTACTCATGTCAAGACGAGTACCTAAAGCCCCTTGTAACGATCTCCAAAATCTTGAGGTGAACCGACTATCTCTATCAGAAATGATGGACACCGGGACTCCATGCTTTGAAACTACTTCTCGAATATACAATCGGGCTAACTTTTCCATCTTATCGGTTTCCTTGATCGGCAGGAAGTGCGCTGACTTAGTTAGCCGATCCACAATAACCCAGATCGTGTCGTAGCCCCCAGGTGTCCTTGGCAGTTTGGTGATGAAGTCCATAGAGATTTGTTCCCACTTCCACATGGGAATTTCTGGCTGCTGAAGCAACCCTGATGGTTTCTGGTATTCAGCCTTCACCTTCGAACACGTCAGGCATTTACTGACATACGTCGCGATGGCGCCTTTAAGATTGGGCCACCAATACAGCGCTTTAACATCTTGGTACATCTTGTCTGCGCCAGGATGTACGGAATACCGCGTCTTGTGAGCTTCGTTTAAAACTTGCTCGCGCAATCCTCCCCTGAGAGGGACCCATATGCGGTTAGAAAAATATCGAGTGTCGTTCTCTTTGATCTCCAAATTCTTAATCATACCCCCAAGGGATTCGTTTTTAACAAACTCTGGTTTCAAGGCTTCTTGCTGAGCTGTCACACCCTCAAAATCCACTAACGGAGTTTTACCGTCAGAGGGTGTGAACTGGCAGGATCGGAATCATTAGTTATAACCAAACCAAAGAAAACGTTTAAATGAAAAATAAGTGCGGAAGCGTAAAACCTTAATTCAAAAGTTGCGTCACGCAGGACGACTTAAAACCAAATGTAAATGTTAAAATTAAGTTTGCAGAGTAAGATGTTTAACAATTAATGCATGCTCCTAAACCGCGCGCCCGCCTCGGCTACCTGAGAATAACATACTAAAAGGGGTCAACACGAGGTTGGTGAGTTCACAAGTTATATAAGATAAATCGTTTAGCGTTTGAGTTCAGCGTTTTCGTTAAGTGTTTTGCGTAACCACGTTACGGCGTTTAAAAGTTTTGCGTAACCACGTTACGGCGTTTAAATGTTTTGCGTAACCACGTTACGGCGTTTAAGTGTGTAACCACGTTACAGCGTTTAAGTGTGTAACCACGTTACGGCGTTTAAATGTTTTGCGTAACCACGTTACGGCGTTTAAATGTTTTGCGTAACCACGTTACGGCGTTTAAGTGTGTAACCACGTTACAGCGTTTAAGTGTTACCAGATAATGTTATGTCAAATTATATATCGATAGGTAGCTAATCTATACAACAAGTATTACTAAGTGGTTCGAGACCGAAGCTGACTGTTTATCAAGTGCCCGTCACCAGGTCAACCCAGACCATGGTAAGTGTTAGCCAAAATTACACCCACTCAACCTCCAGTTGAGCTTAGCGTCGGGTGGGGTTTGTCAAACCCAGTAGTACTACTCAACAGTGACTCGCTATTCCAAATATTAACCGGTTCGATGCGTGGGACTTCAAGGGTTACGTGCCGCTTAGCCTCTACAAGTGATATATATAATTTATAACAAAATCTTAAATATGTGTTTATCTCAAAAATGCGTTTATCGGAGTATGTTATCTCCCCCAAGTGAAAAACGTTTGAAAACAGTTCAAAGAGCGGGGTAAGTGAACTCACTGTTTGCGAAGAATATTCCAAATTAGATCACCGAGTGATGCGCGTCGTAGAAAAACTCTCTAGCGTTCTAAAATAACAAAGAGATTTTCTAAGTATCGGAACGTTTAACGAGTCTCTAGACTCGGCACATAATACCTATGCACGTATCATGTTTCGTGTTTCGTTTGTGAACCGTGTGTGATTTAAACAAGTACAATTGTGATACGATACACGAGTGAGCAATTACTTTCGTGTCATGTATTAATAACATACTTACAAGCAATTATTCCCGTAAGGGCATTTTGGTCAATTCATGGCAATCAACTAGCAACTATTCCCCGCAGGGGTATTTTGGTCAAAATACAACAATTATATAAAAACTATCATATTTCATGCATTCCTACACAACTCAGCAGCTAGTTTCATTGTGACAGAATTTCTACTTGAAAGATTGTACTATTTCACCGATCATATCATCTCAATTAATTCACCAAAAATCACCACTGAAACATACATGTCTTAGGTTTCCAGAACATATTTTATATTATTTTTATTCCATATAGATTTCTCATAATGATCAAAACACTACAGTAAACTCATATCAGTCAGATTCATGCACAACAGAATGTTATTTGCAATTCCCGGTAAACGAAAAATCCAATAAATGCAAGACCACTTGGGTTTGGTTCCTAACTCAGTGAGTCAACTTCCAGAAGTGGAACCAACCCAATTGGCCTCGTAGTTCATGAGATATAGAATTTACAATATAACCTAACAGCAGGTCTAACAGCTCAGCTTTGCATCACGTTTTTGTAAAATCATAAAAGTATACTTCCACTTATCCAAAAATTACGAATTTATACTTTATAGAAACTAGACTCAACTTAGTTTACTGCAGTACCCACAATCTCAATCAATTTTCACGTTTACACTTCGTTACAGTCAGTTAAACATCATATATATATTCTGTCCAGAATCTGTTCACATCAAAACTCAACATCATAACAATCTATGAACTATCATGCATCCATATAACCCTCTAGACACCATAACTACTATCCATGCATATAAATCACACCATACATACAAGATTAGGGTTTGTGATCTAATCCAAATCAAAGACAACAATGAATCATGCAACAACATCAATCTAGTTATCAATCTATTATGCAACTAACAAGAATCATATTGATCACATACATACATATAATCGGCCTACTTAGGGTTTACATACAACCCATTAAACATCAAAATTACACAACAAGGAGGTAAGGGATGATCAAGTATACCTTCCTAGCACCTAGTTCTTGGATTAATCTCTTGATTGATGTGTGTGTGTGTGATCTTTGTGGACGGCAGCCGTGGAGAGGGAACAAGAGACTTCCGATCGGAAGTTGTAGGGTTAGGGAAAAAATAGTTAGGGTTTAGTGTTTATGTTATATTTATAAATAATCAAGTTACATTCTAGTCCCTCTTCTTTCCAAGTGTTGTTTTTCTAGAACATTCCATCATACTTGGACAATAAGTTAACATGACCATAGTATTATCACATAGCACATAATCCTAACACATAATAATCATATAATTATTGTTTTTACGTTTGTCGTTTATTTATCAATCGTTTGCGTCAACTCGTTTGCGTTTCGGTGCAAATCCCGAAAGACTACCCATGTAGTGAGTGTTAAGCGTCATTTAAACCCTAGTTTAAATGTAATGAAGTGTGCGTTATAGATTCAACGATCTTAAAGTTTGAATTGACGGAGTTGAGTTAACGGAGTTAACCTGGAATTGACGATTGTCACATCATTCCCTTGTTAAAGAATTTTCGTCCCGAAAATTTGAGTCAAGTCGTGATGAGAGTCTGAAAGAGTAAGAAGAAAAATTTCAGTTTGTCATATCATCCCCTAGTAAAAAGAAATTTCGTCCCGAAATTTAATTCATACCTCCGGTGATGTTTGACGGTTTGCCGGGTTTTGCGGTTTTCGGTGTTTGGTTAGCCCTTCAAAAAGGTGGGGATACTTTTTCATCATTTGATCCTCGCGTTCCCACGTGAACTCCGGTCCACGTCTCGAGTTCCAACGAACCTTAACGATTGGAATTTTGCTGTGTTTGAGTGTTTTGGTTTCCCAATCCAAAACTTCGACTGGTTCCTCAATGAACCGTAACTGTTCATCAACTTGCAGTTCCTCCAAAGGGACTACTTGGGTTTCATCAGATAGGCATTTCTTCAAATTTGATACGTGGAATACATCGTGTACGCCACTGAGTTCTGTTGGTAGGTCCAGTCGGTACGCCACCGGACCAATGCGCTCAGTTATCCGGTACGGACCAACATACCGTGGGTTGAGTTTGTTTCGCTTACCAAAGCGAACTACACCTTTCCAAGGTGAGACTTTGAGTAACACCCGATCGTTCACTTTAAATTCGAGAGGTTTTCGGCGCTTGTCGGCGTAACTCTTTTGGCGATCTCGTGCTGCTGCCATGCGATTTCGGATTTGAACGATCTTTTCCGAGGTTTCGAGTACCAGTTCCGGACCAGTGATTTGGCTATCACCCACCTCTGCCCAGCAGAGTGGTGATCGACACTTCCGTCCGTACAGCGCTTCAAACGGTGCTGCCTTAATACTTGCGTGGTAGCTGTTATTATACGAAAACTCTACCAAGGGTAAGTGGGGTTCCCAACTCTTTCCGAAATCTAAGACGCATGCACGCAAACATATCCTCCAGGGTCTGGATAGTCCGTTCACTTTGCCCATCCGTCTGAGGATGGTATGCTGTACTCATATCGAGACGTGTGCCCAGTGCGCTTTGCAGCGACTTCCAAAAGTGTGAGGTAAAACGAGAATCTCGATCGGAAATGATCGAGACAGGCACTCCGTGTCTAGACACCACTTCTTTCATGTATACTCGAGTCAGTCTTTCCATTTTGTCCGTTTCCTTAATCGCTAGGAAATGTGCCGATTTAGTCAACCGGTCAACGATCACCCAGATGGTATCGCATCCCGTCGGTGTCTTAGGCAAACCCGTAATAAAATCCATTGAGATGTGCTCCCATTTCCACATTGGAAGTTCCGGTTGTTGCAGTAGACCAGATGGTTTCTGGTATTCAATCTTGACTCTGGCACAAGTCAAGCATTTGCTCACGTAGGTGGCAATGTCGGCTTTCATGTTCGGCCACCAGTAAAGTGCCTTTAAATCATGATACATTTTATCTGAGCCAGGGTGGATAGAATATCGGGACTTGTGAGCTTCGTCCATCACTAGAGTTCTCAACTCTCCGTATCGTGGAACCCAAATCCGGTTCTCAAAATATCGGACCCCGTCCGATCTGGTTTCAAGTTGCTTGTTCATGCCCCGCATGAGTTCCGATGGAAGATTTTCATCTTTCAAAGCTTCCAGTTGCGCATCGCGAATCTGATCGGGTAAGCTGGCATGAATCGTGAGTTGCAATGCTCTCACTCGTCTGGGTTTATCTGTTTCTTTCCTGCTGAGGGCGTCGGCCACCACATTGGCCTTGCCAGGGTGGTACTTGATGGCACAATCATAATCTTTAAGCAGCTCGACCCAACGACGCTGTCGCATGTTCAGCTCCTTCTGATCGTAGATATGTTGGAGACTCTTGTGGTCGGTGTAAATGGTAAACTTGGTACCGTACAAGTAATGCCTCCATATCTTAAGAGCAAACACCACAGCTCCGAGTTCCAAATCATGGGTCGTGTAGTTCTTCTCGTGAACCCGTAGTTCTCTAGAGGCGTAGGCTATAACCTTCTCGAGTTGCATCAGCACACAACCGAGACCTTGTATAGATGCGTCACAGTGTACCTCAAAATTTTCTGTTCCCTCGGGGAGGGCTAAAATAGGGGCGCTACAAAGCTTGGTTTTCAACAGTTGGAAAGCGGATTCTTGCGCGTCACCCCAGTTGTACTTAGTGCCCTTGTGAGTCAAAGCGGTGAGGGGTTGAGCAATCTTTGAAAATCCCTCGATGAAACGCCGATAGTAGCCGGCCAGTCCTAGGAATTGTCGCACTTCAGTCGGAGTCTTAGGTGCTTCCCAGTTTTTTTGATGGCCTCTACCTTACCGGGATCGACATGGATACCATTCTCGTTGATCACATGTCCTAAAAAGTGAACCTCGCGAAGCCAAAATTCACATTTCGAGACTTTAGCATACAGTTGTTCCTTCTTCAGTAGTTCCAGAATTATCCTTAAGTGCTCTTCGTGGTCAGTCTCGTTCTTGGAGTAGACAAGAATATCATCGATGAAAACAATCACGAACTTGTCGAGGTACGCCTTGCATACTCGATTCATGAGATCCATAAATACGGCTGGCGCGTTGGTTAGGCCAAAAGGCATAACCGAGAACTCGTAGTGACCATACCGTGTTCTGAAAGTCGTCTTTGAAATATCTTCTTCGCGCACTCTCAACTGGTGGTAACCGGATCGTAGATCGATCTTCGAGTAGTAACTCGATCCCTGAAGCTGGTCAAATAAATCATCAATTCGGGGTAAAGGATAACGGTTCTTGACCGTCACCTTGTTCAATTCCCGGTAGTCGATGCACATTCGGAAAGTCCCGTCTTTCTTTCGAACAAACAAGACAGGGGCTCCCCATGGCGATGAGCTAGGTCGGATAAAACCTTTATCCAACAAATCTTGCAACTGGGTGGACAACTCCTGAAGTTCCGCCGGTGCGAGCCGATACGGGGCCCGTGCTATGGGTGCTGCACCGGGTGTCAACTCGATTTGGAATTCGACTTGACGAATAGGAGGGAGTCCGGGCAAATCCTCCGGGAAAACTTCCGGAAAGTCTCGCACAACCGGTATGTCTTCAATTCGTTTCTCCTCCGCGGGTTTCTCAACAATCTGCGCCAAAATTGCCGGATGACCCTTTCGTAGATACTTCTGTGCTTTCATAAGGGTGATGATGCTGTTGGTCATGCCGCTTCTCTCGCCTCGGACCGAAATGATCTCGCCGGAAGGGGTGGTAATATGGACTATTTTATCATGGCATATAATCTCCGCTCGGTTCTCGGATAACCAGTCCATGCCGACAACGACATCGAAACTACTAAGCGTAGAAGGAATAAGGTCGATGTCAAAGACATGACCTGACAGTTTCAACTTACATCCCGCAAGTATATGAGTTGTTACTACAGTTTTACCATTAGCTAATTCAACAGGAAACTTAGCGTCTAACGGGGTTGGAGTAAGGTCTAAAAGTTGGCTAAAGGCTTTCGACACAAAACTCCTATCAGCTCCAGTGTCAAACAAAATAGAAGCAAAATAATCGTTTACAGGGAACTTACCGGACACCACATGCGGATCATTGCGGGCTTGACCCGATCCAATCACAAACGCTCTTCCTTTGCCATTTCCTCCACCGTTACTGCCACTTCCATTGCCCCCATTGTTGTCATTATGTTTCAGCTTGGGGCAATCCTTCCGGAAATGACCTTCCTGTCCACATTCAAAACATCCCTTAGTCGTCATCGGTTGCTTAGGAGCACCCTTTGCCGCAAGGTCTCCTCTACATTCTTTCGCTTGGTGACCTATCTTTCCGCATCTTTGACACTTGACACGGTCACACTGGCCAACATGATGATAGTTGCACCTGTTGCACTTTGGATACTTCCCAGCATATCCGCTCGAAACCTGCCCGCTACCGTTGTTGTTGGAGTTGTTGTTGTTGTGATTCTGAGTGTTAAAGCTCCGGGTGAACTCGGGTTTACGGTAGTGTTGTTGCGGTGGGAGGTTCGAGGATGAAGATCTGGTGTTGTCGAACTTTCTCTTCCCGCTGTTCGGGTTGCTGTTGTTGTTACTGTTGCTGACGTGGTCATTACTCGGGTTGTCACGGGCTTTAACAGTCGAACCCCTCGGTGGTAACGCACCCTGGGTCACAGCCTGATCCGTCAGTTTGTGAGCCAAACGGATCGCTTGTTGGATCGTGGCTGGTCTGGAAGACGTCACCATGCCCTGAATCTGCGGTGCTAACCCTTCAATGTACATTTCAATCCTCTTACTCGGCGGATCCACCATCCGCGGACACATCACAGCCAACTCGTGAGAACGAGTAGTGTAGGCTTCAATTTCTGAGCCCACCATCTTCAGCGACCAAAATTCTGACTCTAACTTCGAAATCTCTTCTCTCGGACAGTACTCCTCTCGCATCATGTTCTTGAACTCCTCCCAGTTCATCGCGTTAGCCAGTTCCAATCCAAGAATTTGCACATCTGCACATCGTCTGGGGACACCTCTGAGTGTGCCTCTGGCTCAGCCGGTTCTTCCTCCGGTTCTCCTTCGGGTTCCTCCTCGGGATCTTCCTCGGGATCCTCCTCAGGCTCCTCTTCGGGATCTTTTTCAGGTTCTACTTCAGGCTCTGCCTCGGGCCCGGCCTCAGGTTCTGCTGCGTTCTGAGCAAGTTGCATTTGTAGGATATCGCAACGTTCTAATGCTATTTCGGTTCGGGTCCTGGCTTCTTGGAGTTGCTCTTGCAAGTCTATCATCTCGGCTTGCATCTTCATCATAACCTTGGTTTGTTGCTCACTAGTCTCTTGCATTTCTTTCATTGCCGCTGCCATGCGGGCAATCTCCTCCTGAGTCTCAGTTCCATCTTTAAACAGTCTGGCAACATTTTCTCTAGTGTAGCGCATGTAACCCACATCACGCTCCAAACAAGAAACGACAGCTGCGAGAACTCGCTCTACAGGTTCGGGTATAGGTGGTAGAGTGTTAGGGTAAGCAGGGTGGTTCGGGTGAGGCAATGGGGGAACTTGTTCACGGTAGACCATACGTCTGATCATGTTGGGGTACCACTCCCAGCTAACGTCGTTGTCATACAAGCCTCCGGATAGGCGGTACCTCTTCGGTGCAGGAGCTTCGAGTTCCGGGACTACGTGGGGTGGCGAGGCAGTAGGTAACTGCGGTTCCTTCCCGTGAGCATGCGTCATCGAATCGGATGATGATGAGGGTGGCGTCGACATTTCTACAGGTAAGCCATGTATATGCGCGCGTATGAGTAAAGGAGGTAAAGAAATAAGATTTCAAGACTACACAAACCTATGCAGTGTGTATCATTATAACTAATGGGTCGTCGCGGTTATAGTCTAGTATGCATGCAGCTTCTAGTTCGCTATAACCTGGCTCTGATACCAATCTGTCACACCCTCAAAATCCACTAACGGAGTTTTACCGTCAGAGGGTGTGAACTGGCAGGATCGGAATCATTAGTTATAACCAAACCAAAGAAAACGTTTAAATGAAAAATAAGTGCGGAAGCGTAAAACCTTAATTCAAAAGTTGCGTCACGCAGGACGACTTAAAACCAAATGTAAATGTTAAAATTAAGTTTGCAGAGTAAGATGTTTAACAATTAATGCATGCTCCTAAACCGCGCGCCCGCCTCGGCTACCTGAGAATAACATACTAAAAGGGGTCAACACGAGGTTGGTGAGTTCACAAGTTATATAAGATAAATCGTTTAGCGTTTGAGTTCAGCGTTTTCGTTAAGTGTTTTGCGTAACCACGTTACGGCGTTTAAAAGTTTTGCGTAACCACGTTACGGCGTTTAAATGTTTTGCGTAACCACGTTACGGCGTTTAAGTGTGTAACCACGTTACAGCGTTTAAGTGTGTAACCACGTTACGGCGTTTAAATGTTTTGCGTAACCACGTTACGGCGTTTAAATGTTTTGCGTAACCACGTTACGGCGTTTAAGTGTGTAACCACGTTACAGCGTTTAAGTGTTACCAGATAATGTTATGTCAAATTATATATCGATAGGTAGCTAATCTATACAACAAGTATTACTAAGTGGTTCGAGACCGAAGCTGACTGTTTATCAAGTGCCCGTCACCAGGTCAACCCAGACCATGGTAAGTGTTAGCCAAAATTACACCCACTCAACCTCCAGTTGAGCTTAGCGTCGGGTGGGGTTTGTCAAACCCAGTAGTACTACTCAACAGTGACTCGCTATTCCAAATATTAACCGGTTCGATGCGTGGGACTTCAAGGGTTACGTGCCGCTTAGCCTCTACAAGTGATATATATAATTTATAACAAAATCTTAAATATGTGTTTATCTCAAAAATGCGTTTATCGGAGTATGTTATCTCCCCCAAGTGAAAAACGTTTGAAAACAGTTCAAAGAGCGGGGTAAGTGAACTCACTGTTTGCGAAGAATATTCCAAATTAGATCACCGAGTGATGCGCGTCGTAGAAAAACTCTCTAGCGTTCTAAAATAACAAAGAGATTTTCTAAGTATCGGAACGTTTAACGAGTCTCTAGACTCGGCACATAATACCTATGCACGTATCATGTTTCGTGTTTCGTTTGTGAACCGTGTGTGATTTAAACAAGTACAATTGTGATACGATACACGAGTGAGCAATTACTTTCGTGTCATGTATTAATAACATACTTACAAGCAATTATTCCCGTAAGGGCATTTTGGTCAATTCATGGCAATCAACTAGCAACTATTCCCCGCAAGGGTATTTTGGTCAAAATACAACAATTATATAAAAACTATCATATTTCATGCATTCCTACACAACTCAGCAGCTAGTTTCATTGTGACAGAATTTCTACTTGAAAGATTGTACTATTTCACCGATCATATCATCTCAATTAATTCACCAAAAATCACCACTGAAACATACATGTCTTAGGTTTCCAGAACATATTTTATATTATTTTTATTCCATATAGATTTCTCATAATGATCAAAACACTACAGTAAACTCATATCAGTCAGATTCATGCACAACAGAATGTTATTTGCAATTCCCGGTAAACGAAAAATCCAATAAATGCAAGACCACTTGGGTTTGGTTCCTAACTCAGTGAGTCAACTTCCAGAAGTGGAACCAACCCAATTGGACTCGTAGTTCATGAGATATAGAATTTACAATATAACCTAACAGCAGGTCTAACAGCTCAGCTTTGCATCACGTTTTTGTAAAATCATAAAAGTATACTTCCACTTATCCAAAAATTACGAATTTATACTTTATAGAAACTAGACTCAACCTAGTTTACTGCAGTACCCACAATCTCAATCAATTTTCACGTTTACACTTCGTTACAGTCAGTTAAACATCATATATATATTCTGTCCAGAATCTGTTCACATCAAAACTCAACATCATAACAATCTATGAACTATCATGTATCCATATAACCCTCTAGACACCATAACTACTATCCATGCATATAAATCACACCATACATACAAGATTAGGGTTTGTGATCTAATCCAAATCAAAGACAACAATGAATCATGCAACAACATCAATCTAGTTATCAATCTATTATGCAACTAACAAGAATCATATTGATCACATACATACATATAATCGGCCTACTTAGGGTTTACATACAACCCATTAAACATCAAAATTACACAACAAGGAGGTAAGGGATGATCAAGTATACCTTCCTAGCACCTAGTTCTTGGATTAATCTCTTGATTGATGTGTGTGTGTGTGATCTTTGTGGACGGCAGCCGTGGAGAGGGAACAAGAGACTTCCGATCGGAAGTTGTAGGGTTAGGGAAAAAATAGTTAGGGTTTAGTGTTTATGTTATATTTATAAATAATCAAGTTACATTCTAGTCCCTCTTCTTTCCAAGTGTTGTTTTTCTAGAACATTCCATCATACTTGGACAATAAGTTAACATGACCATAGTATTATCACATAGCACATAATCCTAACACATAATAATCATATAATTATTGTTTTTACGTTTGTCGTTTATTTATCAATCGTTTGCGTCAACTCGTTTGCGTTTCGGTGCAAATCCCGAAAGACTACCCATGTAGTGAGTGTTAAGCGTCATTTAAACCCTAGTTTAAATGTAATGAAGTGTGCGTTATAGATTCAACGATCTTAAAGTTTGAATTGACGGAGTTGAGTTAACGGAGTTAACCTGGAATTGACGATTGTCACATGAGCGTCTCGGATGCGGGTAGAGAGATCTGTGTGAATGGTCAACCTTAGAGCCTTGACTCGTAGCGTTTTTATTCGCTCCTTCCTACTTAGCGCGTCTGCTACCACATTCGCCTTTCCAGGGTGGTACTTAATTTCACAATCATAATCATTCAACAACTCCACCCATCTTCGTTGCCTCATGTTTAAATCCTTTTGATCAAATATATGTTGAAGGCTCTTGTGATCCGTAAAGATTATACACTTTGTACCATAGAGGTAATGGCGCCAAATCTTTAGCGCGAAGACAACCGCTCCAAGTTCCAGATCATGCGTTGTGTAGTTCTTTTCATTGGTCTTGAGTTGGCGCGAGGCATACGCTATGACTTTGTCTCGCTGCATAAGGACACATCCGAGTCCCTGATGTGAAGCGTCGCAGTAAACGACGATGTCATCCGTCCCCTCGGGAAAAGACAAAATTGGCGCACTACATAACTTCTGTTTCAACATTTGAAACGCTGCTTCCTGACTTTCGCCCCAAACAAACTTCTTGTCTTTCTGAGTTAGCGCGGTCAGTGGTAGAGCTATGTTGGAGAAGTTCTCAATGAAGCGTCGATAGTAGCCAGCTAGTCCTAGGAATTGCCTCACCTCAGTTGGGGTTTTTGGCGCTTCCCAGTTTTCGATGGCCTTGACTTTGGAAGGATCAACGTGTATTCCTTTCTCGTTTACAACGTGACCGAGAAAGTGAACTTCTCTAAGCCAAAACTCGCACATGGAAAACTTCGCATACAACTTTTCTTTCCTCAACAATTCCAAAATCAATCTCAGGTGTTGCTCATGCTCGGCCTTGGTCCGAGAGTAAATCAGAATATCATCTATAAACACAATCACAAACTTGTCCAAGTATGGTTTGCACACGCGGTTCATCAGATCCATGAATACAGCCGGCGCATTAGTTAGCCCGAAAGGCATCACTAAGAACTCATAATGGCCGTATCTAGTTCGGAAGGCTGTTTTCGGCACATCTTCCTCATGGACTCTAAGTTGGTGGTATCCGGACCGTAGATCTATCTTTGAATAATAACTGGATCCTTGCAACTGGTCAAATAAGTCGTCAATCCTCGGTAAGGGGTACCGATTCTTGACTGTCAGCTTATTCAGCTCCCTGTAGTCAATACACATTCTGAACGAACCATCCTTCTTCTTAACAAACAGTACTGGAGCTCCCCAAGGTGAAAAGCTTGGGCGTATGAAACCCTTATCCAATAGTTCCTGTAACTGATTGGATAGCTCTTGCATCTCAGATGGAGCTAGTCGATAAGGCGCTCGAGCTACTGGCGCAGCTCCTGGGACCAAATCAATACGAAACTCGACTTGTCGCGGTGGCGGTAATCCGGGCAAATCTTCAGGAAAAACTTCTGGAAATTCGCGCACTACTGGTAAGTCTTCAATTCTTCGCTCATCTCCTTTCTTCTCTACTACATGCGCCAGGAAGGCGTAGCACCCTTTCCTTAGGCACTTACGCGCCTTTAGGCACGAAATCAGTTTTGTCGCAACTCCCCTTCTTTCCCCTTGAATTACCAAGGTTTCTTCGTTCAACAGTGGGATCCGAACCTGCTTCTCATGGCAAATAACTTCCGCGCGGTTCTCGACTAACCAATCCATACCTACCACGATGTCAAAACTTCTCAAGTCTATTGGCAACAAGTTAATATTGAACCCGTGACCTCCCATGACTATTACACATTGTTCAGTTCTTTCGTTCGCGCATAACTGCCTACCATTGGCTAGTTCTATAGTATAAGGCGTGTCTAGCCTACTGGTTGCTAAGCCTAGGGAGTTTTTAAACTCAGCGGATATAAAACTTAGGTCAGCGCCAGTATCAAATAAGACAGATGCAAAATGGCCGTTAAGCAAAAACGTACCGGTTACCACATTCGGCTCTTCTTTAGCTTCACCCGCGCCGATCACAAAAGCTCTCCCGCGAGCTTGGTTTCCCCTTTGCGGGCAATCCCGACTGAAATGCCCTGGCTTTCCGCATGCGTAGCAGTTGTCACTGGCTCCAGCTTCTTTAGCACGGCAATTCACCGTCTTGTGCCCTGGCCTGTTACATTTGGCGCACGTGACGCTCGCGCATTCACCCTCGTGGTGAAACTTGCATTTGTTGCACCATGGGTAAGGCCCACTGTATCCTTTCCTTGATGGCTCCGCGGCTTGGATCGCGTAAGCCCTTACGCTCTCCTGCTTCTTGAACGGTGGCTGCTTGGAGTCGGACCCTCGGTGGTGAGGGTTCCATTTCCTCTTGGAGTCAGTGGTTCGCTGCTCGTTTCCGCGCGTAGTCAACATACCCGCACGGACCGTATCCCTCGTAAGGGTGATGGCCCGCGCTACCGCCTCATCAAAGGTTGGAGGCGCTGCGGCGTTGAGCGGAACCCTAACAACAGGAGGTAACCCAAAAATATACCTCTCGATCTTCTTTTCCTCCGTGTTTGCCATGTCTGGCACCAACTGGCAAAGCTCGTTGAACCGGTTTTTGTAGGCGTCGATATCCGTTCCTACCATGGTGTGGTTCCAGAATTCCTTTTGTAGACTCTGGATTTCCGCGCGAGAGCAGAACTTTCTCATCATCATTTCCTTCAGTTCCTCCCAGGTCTTGTGGAGAGCAACTTCTCGCCCCAATGTTTTCGTTTGAAGCTTCCACCAAGACGAAGCTGCCTCTTGGAACATGCAGGTCGCGTAAAGGACCTTCTGGTTCTCGCTACATCCGCTAATGGAGAGAACTGTCTCCATCTTGTCAATCCAGTTGTAGAGCCCAATGGCCCCTTCGGTACCCTTGAATGGCCAAGGCTTACAGGCCATGAATGTCTTGTAGGAGCATCCTTTGTCCAAGGCTCCTGATTCGGGTTCTGGGGTCTCATTCTGACGACCCTGACTTGATTCGGCCTTGCTGGCCTCATGTGTCGCGATCGCTTGCGCGATTATTTCCGCGAGTTCCTCGGGTGTCATGGTAATTCCCTTGGCTCTGGTTGGAGGCATTCTCGCTTTAAAAGAGTGAAAATATATTAAACTTAGCGCATGTACTCTGAGCACATAATGTTCTTTATCTTTATTCACTAGACACTGTGTGACCCGTGTTCCTAAGTGTGTGTATAGTTTCTTTTGAAAATATTTTCTTTGAAAAATATTTCATGCGATTCCCCAACGGTTATAGTCTAGGTTAAAACTTCTTTTCCTAGTTCGCTATAACCAGTGCTCTGATACCAATCTGTCACACCCGGCCCTGAACGGCGGAAACAGCCGGGCGCGCGCGAGTGGGGATTGATACTTAAGCACGGGCCATTGCAAACATTCAAGATAAGATTTTCATTGCGCATGAAATGTTTAATACAAATACATTACATTGTTTAAAAATTACATAAAATCATCCAAGTATAAAAACTGTTGAAGATTTCCACGCCATATCCCCTTGCGCGGCGAGAACAACCACGCGCATCGAAGGGATAGAACTAAAATCTTCCAAAAAGCTAGTTTTAGATGTTCAGCGTGAGGTGCTCTAAGTGTGACTCCATGCGCTACTTAGTTATCTCCTGAAAGACACGTAAAACATTTGAATCAGTATAAACTGAGTGAGTTCACAAGTTTTAGTAACTTGATAAATCGTATTGCATCATAATCTTGATAAAAATCATTCTGAAACATAATTCTGATAGCATCATTAAAACACATGCTTGGTAAAACATAGTTCTATCAACATATTCTGATAAAAATCGTTCCGCGGTTTACGCGCGAACATTTCTGGGAACTGTGCTCGTCTGTGTAAGTGGCGCTGCCACTACGAGCGAAACAAGTAATACCGTCCCGCGGGTTACGCGCGGACACATCTGAAAAACCGTGCTCGTCTGTGTAAGTGGCGCTGCCACTACGAGCGAATAATACCGTCCCGCGGGTTACGCGCAGACGTTGTGCCGGAAAACAAGGCGCTCGTCTGCGTAAGAGGAGCGACCTCTACGAGCGGGCTCAAACCCATAGTACTGCCCCATGACCATACTAGGCACTCGTCTGTGTAAGAGGTGCGACCCCTACGAGTGGGCGGATCAAACCAGCAGTCCCTACCCTTAGAGTTCCAATGGTAAAGTGATCACTTACTCGAATTCTTGCGCACATACATTGTAAACCAAAGATAACCGTTTGCATTGCTCATCATGAAACATAATTTAAACATAATCGTTTACATAACTTGTAAGTATACCATGATAAATCGTAATTTAAGTACGTGTCCCTCGCCCCGAAAACAGTTTAAAAATAGTGAAAACAGTGAAAATAGGGGCTGTGAGACTCACCTGTGGTTCTTGTTAAAGGATTAACCGAGATTCGGGTTTTCTTGGTGTTGGCCTTTGAATTGAAGGTCTAGTAACAGGATCGGAAATGAAAACAACGGATGCTTGGGAGATGATTAGTGCAAGTTTGCAGTTCTTAAGAGAGAAGTTTGAAGTGTTTGGGTGATAATTTAGGTTACTTATTTATAGGCAAACTCAAGGGAACACAAGCCCTTGCTTTAGGGGATTGTAATCTTTTCATATCTAGGTGTAATGATGATAAAGTATGGAAATTATTATTATTTATTTAAAAGTGGAGTAGTGGATAAAAGATTTTGATTTTGATTTGGTCAGGACATGCAGGTCTGGGGTTGGTGAGAATAGGGTGGCTGACAGTTGACTTTTCGTGTTACAGTGTGCTTTTTCAGGTACTTTTGTCAGTGTACAGTAAAAAGTGGAAAATCTCTGAAACACGCTACTGTTTCCTTTTGGGCGGGAGTAATCTCCTTACGTCTGGAGAATAGACTAAGTGTTCTGCGCGTATTACTTTGTGCGCATAGCTTTCTGCGTGAAGGACATTTCTTTGCTGCGGGTAGGTGCGTAACCTTCTCGCAGTTAGGGACATTGAGTTTCATTTGTAGATTCTCCAGGTGGTCTTGGTATTTCAACATAGTGATCAGTCATGTTGAAGTCAATTCCATCTTGGAGCTTCAGACAAACTAGCTCTCAATGTTCCCGCCATGCGGGGAGGTTAGTTCCCTTCCGCACGCGCATAAACGATTTAGGATGCACCCGCCTTAGCATCATGCGGGATGGTCAACCCATTAGACAACATAACGTTAAGGTACATGAAAACATAAAGCCAAAACATTCGCGCATGGCGCATATAACATATGCCCACGCTGGTTCTTAACATGGTGCGCTCGCGCAGGGCGCACATAACAAATGCACGCGCTGATTAACATGGCGCGCTCGCGCAGGACGCACATAACAAATGCACGCGCTGATTCTAATATGGCGCGCTCGCGCAGGGCGCACATAACAAATGCACGCGCTGATTCTAATATGGCGCGCTCGCGCAAGGCGCATATAACATAATTACCTAATATTTAGGTTGATTACTTGGTTTAAGGGATTGGGAATTTACCGGGTGTCACACATATCACGTGTTATTAGTTGCAATACAACGTGTCTTTCAAGTATTGTAACGTGTGTTTGCTTGTGTTTAACGTGTATCGTCTTCTACGCTCGTATCGTCTTACGTAGGGATTCTGCACCTACGTAGAACGAGATATTCCGTGTAGATCCGGCTGGGAACCTTCAATTGGTATCAGAGCATTTGCTCGTGATTGTGTGGTTCGGGATTATCACACGGGTGTAGAAATCGTTCCGTTCGACTATTCGCGGGACGATAACGTTGAAATACCGAGTTTTTGTGTCCTACTCACCTCCCTCCATCAAAAACAACCCATTACACCTTCGCTTACCTCGCAATACGTCAAAATCAAACCTGCAAAATCGTGGTGTTCATCAGGCGAAGTTGCCGCCACTGTTTGTAGGGTTTAGGCGAAGATATAAGATTAAGCGAAGTTATCGTTAACTTCGCCTACCTCACAAGTTCGCTTATCTTAGGAGAAGTTGTCATCAAGCAAAGTTAACATCAGGCGAAGTTGTGAAGAAAGCGAAGTTGATAAATCAAGCGAAGTTAAGACTTAAGCGAAGTTATCATTAACTTCGCCTACAGTACTGTTAAGAATAATAAATTATTTTTGGTTTCTTTGAGTGTTCGTTTGTATTTCTTCCAAAGATGACTTCTATAAATATTACGGAACTGGTGAAAATGGAGGTGCAAGCAGTTCAGCTACTAAGGCTCCGAAAATGCTGAAGGGTACCGATTTCGTGGCTTGGAAGGATCGGTTTGAACAATATGTGAAATATCAAGATGCTAAGATGTGGGTGTGCATTCAAGATGGATACATTCCACCAACGGCCTTGTTTGAGGGTCGTGAACAAATTAAGAAGTACAATAAGATGGAAGAGGAAGAAAAGAAGATGTATGAGGCTGAAAGCAAAGCTCATGCTGCGATAACAATGTCTCTCCCACAAGAGATTCTTCACACCTTCAGGAAATATAAAACCGCCAGAGAGCTATGGGAAGCACTTGAAAATCGATATGAAGGTAATGTGGGGATACGTGCATCCAAGATTAAGCTACTCAAAACCCAATTCTCGGTGTTCAAGTATTTGAAGAATGAGTCACTTGATGACATCATCACAAGGTATTACCACTTGATGACCGAACTCAGAAACTATTAAATTGATTATAAAGAATAAGAGATCATAGAAAAACTTCTTGATGCTCTCCCACCGAAATGGGAGATGTACACTGTCTTGATGAGAGAAGATAAAGATGTACATTGACTTGGAAACAGCAGTCAATAAACTACGAACTTTTGAACTTAACATGGTTCGAAAAGAGACACCAACTGATCAGGTTCAGGATCCGGAAATGTATGGTGCGAAAGTTACGTCAAGTTCAAGTTCAAAGTCAGAATCATCTGCTTACTACTCAAAGGGAGACTCAAGCTCTAACTCGACTCAAGATGGTCATGTAGCTCTCAACATGGATGGTGATGTGTGTTTCGTAGCTGGTGGAACAAATTCTTCTAAACCAACTGGTAGTTTTTCCTCAAAGGTTCCGAACAACAACTACTCTCAGATGCCCATGAGTGTTAAGTCTGCTGAACAACAGTTTGCTCTCTATGCATCTTTCATTGCTTCTTACGAAAATTACATCAAAGGTAAAATTGTCGACCCTGCTACTTTAGACGAAGACTATGATCAGATTGATGCTGATGATCTGGAAGAGATGGATCTGCAGTGGTAGATGGCTATGATAGTAAGAAGAGTTAAAAGGTTTATGAAAAAGACTGGTAGAAAATTCGTTTGCGAAAGACCAGGTTTTGATAAGTCAAAGGTTCGGTGTTATAACTGTCAACAGAATGGCCACTTTGCTAAAGAATACACAAATGAAAGAGTACAACGTAGTCAGAACAGGCCAGCACAACCGAATGGGGAAAGTAATGAGAATAGGGCAATGGTATCCAGACAGAACGGGGGATACAATTGGAATCTGGAGGTTGAGGAAGTGTTCGAACAGGACAACTTGGTTAACATCGAAACTGAAGGAAACGACAGAGAGACAAGAGAAGATCAAGCTTATATGGCAGAGGTGAATGATCAGCTCTCTGAGGTAAGTTCTGAACTCCCTTGTATGAAATGTGAAAATCTGTCTGAACAATTGAAAACGATAACTGATCAGTTTGTTAGTTTGGACTCTCAATTTAAAACGTTAAAAGAAGATCATCATTACTCTAAAACTAGGGAAAATAGCTATTCAGTAAAGATTAAGGCTAGTGAAAAAGATATCAGAAGTCTTAAAGCAAGTCTTGCTGAAAAAATTCAAGTAATTGATCTTAGCTATGAAGTTTTAGAAGAGAAAACCAAACTAATTGCTGAAAGGGATAAACAGATAGCTGATTACCAGGTGAAAGTAGTGGAACTAAACAGAAAGCTTGAGCAGTTTAGAAATTCCTCTGCAATACTTGATCACCTCATTAGTGATCAACGTTCCCCCACCTTATAATCATAACTATACATATGATCCTAGTCAGAAATCTGTTGATGTTGAGATTAGTCAGACAGTTCCTGTCAAAGCTTGAGCAGTTTAGAAATTCCGATCTGTTGAATTGAGTGAAAAAGATACGACTAAGCCTTTTTAGGATTGCAGGTTGATCAGAAGAAAGATGGGATGTTCATTCATCAGACTAAATATGTCCAAGACGTTCTCAAACGCTTCAAGATGGAGGACGGCACTCCATTTGATACTCCAGTCTGCGTCAACCACAAACTGGGTGCTGACTCAGACAGTGATGCAGACGTGGACCCCACCCAATATCGGGCAATCATAGGTTCTTTAATGTATTTAACTGCATCTAGACCTGATATTATGTTTGCAGTTTGTCTTTGTGCTCGCTTTCAGGTAAACCCAAAGGAATCTCACATGAAGGGTGTGAAGAGGATATTGCGGTATCTCAAGGGCAAGCCTAAGCTGGGGTTGTGGTACACGAAAGGGGGAGACTTGGAGCTGGTTGCTTACACAAATTCTGACTATGGTGGATGCAATCAGAATCGGAAGTCAACAACTGGTGGATGCCAGTTCCTTAGAGGCAGATTAGTGTCATAGCAGTGCAAGAAGCAGACCTCAGTCGCCATTTCTACATGTGAAGCAGAGTACATGGCAGCATCGAACTACTGCTCTCAGGTTCTTTGGATACAACAGCAATTGCGCGATTACGGTCTGAATTTCACTCATACTCCTATCTGTATAGATAACACTGCTGCTATCTCAGTAACTAACAATCCTGTAAAGCATAGCAAAACTAAACACATTGACATTCGTCATCATTTTATACGGGATTGTGCTGAGAAGAAATTAATAGTGCTAGAAAAGGTTGATTCGTTAGATAATTTCGCTGATTTGTTTACTAAAGCGTTTGACAAAAATCGTTTTCAAAACCTTGTTGAGCTAAATGGGATGATCAATCCCGAGTAACCGTGTTTTTCGTTTTTTTTTTTGACCGGGGCGGTTTATGATGTGTTTTTACTCTTTCGCTGAAAAATTAGTCGTTCATACTCAGTTAAAAGGACGCATACTCGTATGTGGTCGGTTCAGCCGATCCATTGGATCTTCAGGATAGCCGTTTACCTGATGACTTTGACTTGAACGGGGCGATAGAATTTAAATTTTTTTATGGGAGATGAAATAATTTTTCAAGTCTACTACTTCGTAAGAAGTGTCTATACAATGTTTATATGAAAATTGATCCAACCTTGGAAAGTGATACACAAACTATTTCTGTGTGCTTAACTAGTGAAGTTATTAGGCCTAAAAGACTCTAGAACAGTCATTGTATGTTATGGTAGCTTTTTATGGTGCGTAAAAGTTGAAGTGATATTAACTAACTCTCCTCGATTTTAAGTGGAAACTCATTAAGAGTTGTGCATGTCTTCATATATATCTTTCCGAATGATAGGCAGAAAAGTGATTACCCAGTCATACACGAGCCCGTGAGTGTTCTGATTCCCGAGAAGATAGTGTGTCAAGAAACTGCAGTGATCCAGATTCGGGACTTGCAGTAGTCTACTGTTTACGGCTATGGAAATCTTTAAAATATATATATATATATATATATATATATATATAAGCCTTCTGAAGTCTATTATGTTATACTTATCAATCAAGAGGCAAGACCGAGAACGAGATGAATATCGAGATGTATTTACAGCTTAATCAGACACTACGGGTCGAGGTCAACTCGGGGTGACTTGGGGAAAGCCAAATATGCTTTGAGAATAGATAGGAGACATCACATTCTCTGATGTGTTGCCCATTTATATTTTGAGCTTAATTGAACCTAACCCGTATCACAGAAGCAATGAAAACCATACTAAGTTATTTACCTGCTTACAACCTGTTTCTTTATGTCATAATACAGCTGAACATGGATCTGTGTGACAGTCACTTAATTAGTATGATTCCTGTTCGGATCTTTTCTAAAACATGGTAGTCCCTGTCGAGACTGAAATTTGATCCCGTGTACTTTATTTCTAAATTTTATTCTACTTATGTCGTTTTATGATTTTATACCTGGTTACTTGGTCTTTGATCGTAACACTCTACTCTTTAAAGGAAGTTTTAAAAGTTAATGGCATAATGTTCAAATTAGAAGGTCTGTTATGTAACTTTTACATAAAACGAAGTTGTTAACATAGGCGAACTTGTTAAACAGGCGAAGTTAAGGGGTAAGCGAAGTTAGCCCCAACTTCGCCAGTATAACTCTGACCCTATATAAAGAGATTTCTTAGTCAAACTTCTTTATACCTTTTAAAATAACTAGCGAACTTACCACATATAAACCCTCGGCGAAGTTGTCTCGTTGAATCAAACCTTAATTTTAATCCATTTCAATCCGTGTTCAAGGTGTGTAGTGTCGTTATAACTTATAATCTATGTCAATGGCGTTAATCAAAGGTTGTTTTGTTCCGATTTTTGACCCGTGTATACAAACCTTCAACACCCGCTTTTCAAACTTGTTATAACGTGGTCGTAATCAACTTGATCATCTAGATCGCCTTAAAATCATGTTTTGTAGTGTCTTCAATCTCCAAATTCACCACATACACGTCGTTTGGCCGTCTAATCTGTTGCCGCTTCTGATTCAGGCGAAGTTGCAGTTTAGGCGAAGTTATCCTTAACTTCGCCTAATGCTTAACTTCGCCTGTTGATTTAATTGTTTAACAGAATAAGAGGCGAAGTTGTGGTTAGGCGAAGTTATCATCAACTTCGCCTGGCCCTTAATTTATTAACTGTTATCAGGCGAAGTTAAAGTTAAGGCGAAGTTGTTCCCAACTTCGCTCCACCCCTAACTTCGCCTATACAATATAAATCATAACTTCGCTCATGGTAATAGGCGAACTTGTGATTTGACTTGACATTTATCTAACTTAGACCGTTCGTGGTACAGATATGGCAGCTGTGGCGGGAGCAGGTGGTGCAGGTGGTGACGAAGGAGGAGATAACAATCGGCAGTTTTTCTCGGGGCATAACATGTACATAACTTTGGACCCGGATGCGAGCGGTGTTGATGATTTTCGCGAGATCATCACGTTTCTTATCCGCTCGCGTATCTTCTACGCTATTACTACAACCCTGCCCATCTCGTTACCTAACATAGAAGATTTCTGGCAGACGGTTGAGTATGATTGCAGAGTAGAGCCCCCAGTTATGCGTGCAACGGTTAACAATCAGATAGTGCAGTTCTCGTCAGAACAGATACGGGTTGCTTTGCAGTTTGGGGATGAAACGAGAGATGATCCTACAGACTTCGTGGCTCCATTCAGGGATGGTGCCTTTCTAAGGATGGGCTATTCTGGTCCATTGGGGGATACACAGAGACGCAAGGGTTTCTTGTTGGATCGATGGCGCTTTCTCATGCACGTGATGATCGTGTGCATGTCGGGTAGAAAGGCTAGTACGGATGGAATGGGTGCGACGATGCAGTCGGCGATGACAGCACTGACTTACAATAAGCGTTATAGCTTTAGTCAGATGGTGTTCTACGAGATAGACCGTCAAAGACGAGCGGTAGCGCGTGAGAGATTCTTAATGTACCCAAGATTCCTTCAAATGATCTTGAATCACGTGGCTCCCTCGTTACCTCAGCGCCTTCCGATTCGGTATGTGGAAAGTGTCAGCAAGCGAATCTTCGCCCAGTGTAGATCATCAAGTGCGAGGAGTAAACCAGAGCTCCGTCCTCGACATACTCCGTTGTTTGGGTACTTGATCAACCCAGAGTATGTTGCAGCTCGTGGGGACGAGTTTCGGGATCCTGCACCACAACAGGCTGAAGCAGCTCAACCACCACCTGTGGTACAGCACGCTTTACCTGCTGCTCCTGTTGTGGCACCGGAGGAACATGTAGACCTTGAAGCTGCGTTTGGCGGTCAAGGTTTTTTTGATATGGAACGTGTTCATCCAGAGGAAGAGGTACAGGTCTCGGTTGCCCGGGTTTCTAGTGTGGATGTGTCGATGGCAGCTATGACTTAGGCTGATTCTGATTCCTCAGATGATGATGTTGCTGAAGCTAGACCGATTTTGATTACTCAAGAAAGAATTCATGGAAAGAGAAAGAGAGACACCGATGACAGTGATTCGGATTTTGAGGAAGATTTACATCGTTTGGTTCGTAGAGCGAGAAGGGAAAGAGCGGGTGCAGGTTCGGGAGCTGGTGAGAGCTCAAGGGTGGTTCATTTCTCTCCACCCGCACTGTCTGGTATAACTATAGTCCCTACATCATTGCCAGTTACAGGGCCAAGCGCCGCGGATGTTCCCGTGGAGACTACCTCATCCTCTTTTGGCATACCACCCACTACATTTCAACTCCCGGCTCCGGCGATTGTGTCCTTGCCCCCTCCAACTCTTACTCCATCGGAGGTCGTTGCAAGGTTTGTTGAGTCGACGGTTGTTGCCACTGCAGGGTTGTCGGTTACGATACCACCTGCGGTTACGTTTCCACCTGTTTCTGAGGTGCCGGTTACATTGGGAATCCCTCCTCCGTAAGCTCAAGACATTTCACATATGAGGTTTGATTTCGATGCAACCCTATCCGACTCGAAAAGAATAGCAGCTCTTGAAAGAGTCGTGGCAGAACAGTCAAGAGTAAATCTGATCCAGACTCATGCTATTCAGCGCCTCGTTGCTGAGAATCAAATTCAGTCGTCCCTCCTGATCGAGCATGGTAAAATTTTTGATGCCTTGAAACAGTTCTTGGCATCTCAGGGGGAGAAGAGCTGTAAAGGTGACGAGCTGCGGACGAAGAAGAGAAATGATCGAGACGACGATCCCAATGCATCGAAAGATGCAGGTGGAGAGTTGCCAAGAACTGAACAAGCTCTTGGGGCTTCCACATCTCAGGGGGAGTCAACGAGTGCAGCTGGTGGTTCAGGGGGTGATGATGTGGTGGTTGTGGATGCTGAAGAGGTGTTGGATGATGATGTTATATGTGATGAGGATGTGTTACCGTTGGAAGAGATCGAGAAGATAGGGGATGAGATTGTGATTGAAGATAGAGAAGTTGAAGAAGGAGAGATTGTGGAGGAGAACATTGAGCATGAAATTCCGGCAGTTGAAAAGTCAGATCTGGGTCAAGATACGAAATGTGATGAGACTGAATGGGAGGAGCAGCCAAGATGGAAAGAAGGCTACGCTCAGTGGTTCGTAAAGACTAAGAAACCGGCGGTCCCTACTATGTTCAAGAAAAGTTACAACGTCAAAGGGTATGCTGAATCGAAAAAGGGGATTATTTGTTGGTTATATGATGAGCAGTTGAGGCTCTTTGTGATTAAACGGTATGATGGGGTTCAGTATTTCAAGAGGTTGTTGTGATCGTTGAATACGTTGCCTGAGTGTGAGGTGAAGGACTTAGCCAGGTTGGGGTTGATAAACAGGAGTGATGATAACATGGCTAGGATCATTGGAAAGATAGTCTGGAAAGAAAGCATAAAGGAGAAAAAGTTCGAGCTGTTGAAACCGCAGAAAGGAAAGCTCGTTGAAGACAAAGACAGAGGCATGAGAGCTGATGGCAAGCCTTGGATGATAATGAAGTATAAGCCGATCCGGTTTCTAAAAGAAGTGCCGATGAAACAAATGCCCAAGGATGTGCTCAAGGATCTGAAATGGTGGTACGTTGATAGTGAAACGGCTGAAGCGGTGATGGAGGATGAAGATGAACAGGAGCTGATGAGAGTGTATGATCCAATGCACTTAGTGAATATGTCTCAAGCTGATCTGCAGGTGCTAAATGAGAAAAAAGATATTTTATATTCCTGCCTGGAAAGAAGAAGCAAAGAAATATCAAAGAGTAGTTTCAGTTTGTGTACAAGAAGGCGTTCATGCTTGAAGATGGAAGATACAAGATTTTTGGGATGACGAGACACGTAATTGAAGATAGAGATATGAAGCTACTGCCAAGGGGGAGTCTGTTGGTACATGATGTCAGTAGTTCAGTATCTAGTGTCTGTAATTGTGTTAGTTGGTTTTTGTATTAATGTTTAAGCAAACTTGTCTCACAAGTTCGCCTGATATAGGCGAACTTGTGGAACAAGCGAAGTTAGTGACAACTTCGCCTAGCATGTTAGGCGAAGTTGTCGAAGGGTATATATGTTTAGCATACGGGTTATTTTGGAAGAACGATCCAGTTCGTGTAATTGGTGATTGGCATATAACGTGTTATTAGTTGCAATACAACGTATCTTTCAAGTATTGTAACGTGTGTTTGCTTGTGTTTAACGTGTATCGTCTTCTACGCTCGTATCGTCTTACGTAGGGATTCCGCACCTACGTAGAACGAGATATTCCGTGTAGATCCGGCTGGGAACCTTCACGAACCCTAGACCTCTATCTTAAACCTGAAATGTCTTAACCAGTTGCACCAAGTAGACTCTTGTTTAATAACTAAACAGTTTACTTTATTAATCAGTTTTGTCACTGGTTCATCTTCTCCATATTAATTCCTCACTACCTAAGTTTGAAAAACATGTTGTAAACTAATGTTTTGAGTTATTATTAACGTTCAAAAAGCAAGCAGAGGATTAATAGAGGCTTAGGTTCGGTTTACCTTAGTCGGACTCGCGATAAGATGGCGAAAACACTCGCGATAAGATGGAAGCAACAAGGGTGGAGTTGGGATTTATCTACTTCACTACACACATCATTTTGTGACTTAACGATTTATGAAGATCAGTAGGTTTGAAAGTATGTATATGATTGATGGGGTAAGTACATGAACATGATTGAATGATTGTTATATATATATATATATATATATATATATATATATATTTATCTTTTCTTCTTTTTTTTTCACCGATAATGATGAGAGGGTGTTGTTATATCATTTTTTCATATAGTTATTATTACTGATTATTTACTACACTATATAAATATACATATATATATATATAGATATTTATGTACATATTTAATATATTTATTTATTTTCACGGTTATTTCAATTTATTTCTTGGCTTATTTACAAGTTCCCATACTTGCAGATTTTTGAATTGAGCCAACTCCTCTTGCATTTTTTCCACCCAATTAGTGTCCTTTAGAGCATGAACAATGTTCTTGGGTTCAATTTAGGATAGGAAGTAGGAGTACAAACAAATGTTTGCAGATTCAGATGCACTTCTGGTACTCTTTCATGAATATTTTCAACGATGTTTTTAGGTGGATGATTTCTTTCAACAAAGGAAATTTGCACCACTTGATATAAAGACATATATATGAATCAAGATTTGTATCATTGATATCAGGTTCCTCAATGACCAAATAAAGATGTTTCATTGTTCATTTATGCAGCTTCTTCATCATTTTGTTGTGATGTTGAAGCAATGTCATTTCCAATATTCAAACTTTGAAACAAAGATTCAAAATCTGGTTGTCTTTCATCTTGATATTGATTATCTTGATCATCATTTTTCTCTTAATTGTTAACAACTTGCTCTTGTTCATTTTGATTGTCAATTTGCATATTTTCTATGACAGGACAATCTTGAACAGGTGGTTCCTCAAAATTGTCATTTTGCTCATTTTCTGATTCAATTCAGAAGTAGTCTTAATTAGCAAAAGAGTATTCAGCATTTCTATCAGAAAACTTGGACCACAATTTTTCCAAATCAACCTTCTTTTCTGAAATTTCTACAAGGACACTTGTTCTATACAAAGCTTCATCAAAGTCTTCAGGATAAATCTTGAAGGACTTGATTAACTTCTCAAGATCAAACAGCTAGGATGCTCTATCCACTGTGTTAAATTGGTTTTCACTGAAAATAACATCAGAAGATCCCATCACACTCAAATGGTCTATTACATATACTCTATAGGCTTTTGAGTGTGTGGAATATCCAACAAAGAAAAAATCTAAAGGTTTTGATTGAAACTTGTTCAAGTAGCCTTTGGTATTCAACAATGAGCACTTGCTTCCAAAGGGCTTGAGAAACATCATGTAGGGTTTCCTATAAAACAAAATCTCATAGGGATTTTTGTTATGGCTTTTGTTGAGAAGTGTAATTACCTTAGAAGATCTATACGATATCGATTACCCTAATATATCAATATACGTTAAACTGATCTAGTTCATGATTATACTCTTAATTAGTTATATAGATAGATATATGTATTAGTTATTAGATATGTGTATTAGTAATACGTTTAATGAAGAATTGATCGAGAGAGAATATTGGCAGAGGTTCGTTACTTAATAATCAAAGCTTAAATTATCAGGGTATGAAACACCCTTATATACATGATGTAATCAATTCGTTACACATCCCATAACGAATTGGATCCAGTTCGTTAACTTACAGACTTAAATAGGAAAGCATAACGAATCTTCTATTCTTTATGCATTCATATGATGAATGGGAACATACATAACGAACTAGCAGTCCATTCGTTAAACATCCTTAACGAATGGACTTTACATTAAACGAACTGGCTAATTCGTTAAACATCCTTAACGAACTAGCCTTACATTAACGAACTAATATAAATTACATAAATTCCCTTAACATTAAAATATTCATAAATTACAAACGATAAATACAAAGACTCGAGACGACAAAACCGTGCACTAACAAACACCCCCTCGTCTTGAGCTCTTTGTCTTTACTTTACTTGAAGAACTTTGACACCCAATCATGACAATTATGAATCCCGAACTCGTGACATACACGTACGACACGCTGGAACTACATAGCTCGGTTATAGTCTTCCTGGAACTCTATCAATATCTTATTCACGAACAGCACGTCATTGTCAGTATCTTATAAGCTAACGAGCCACATTGTATCGATAACTCTAATAAAGTTAGTCTTCAAACCTTTCCCAAGGACAATGAAGGCCTCACCAGTACGATTGTCGAGTACCAATAGTTAAACGTTAGGTGAAGACCTTGCGGGAAAGTCTTCACCGGTACATACTTCATCGTTTTTGGTGGTTTTACCTTAAGCACGAGCTTCCTCCATCCCGTATGTGGATCTATCTCGTCAATACGCTTGTAGATTGGAATCTGTGTCTTAAAGAACTTAAACCAACGGTTTACCTCGAAAAGCAAATGTTGATGAAACCATTTTCCTTGACGATTTCCGCCGCGGTTAATGAAAGGTCGAAACGCGAGGGTACGAACATCCCATCGCGGTAATGAGAGAACGCCAATGATGTTCTGATAGTACTGAACACCGTTCTGCCATTTGATTATACAGACCTTAAGTTCAGAATCATAAAGCCAGGAAACGATATCACCTTTAAAAGTAGACACCACTTGGAAAGTTGTCTTCTGATTGGCTTTAGCGCATGCGATCGCATCCTGCTTCTGCTCTTCATTCATGTACCTATATGCCTCAATAATCTTACGAGCCCGCTTGCTCCGATATGCGAACCAAAATTGAATATCCTCAACCAACGGATCAGGAATCCAATCAAACTTCTTCCCTTACCCTTCGAGACCTTTTCCAAATAGTCTTCAGCAGCTTTGACATTTTCTTCGTTGAAAGTAGGAATACCCTAGTCAACATTGGATCATTGATAGAGGTTGGGATATTCCTCTGCTGTCACATCTTCTATCTCGATCTCTTTATCTTCATAAATAAATGACGTGTTCATATCAGGAATCGTCGGATCTTGTAAGACTTCCTCATCATTGATCACTTCCACATCATCCTCGGCTTCCAGCACATCGAGTTTATCATCATTCAGTCCCAACAATAAAGCAATTTGTTGGCGTGTCAGGGACCGATCGATGAACTGCCCTAATTCAATATTGTCAAGGTTGGCAGAACTCATCATGGTGCCTATCTTATCATCCATGAACATGATGGTGTTGGCTTTGATCGACTCAATTGGTTGAACATTAGCCGAGTCATGATAAACCACCAACTGTTTATCACCGCCTGCATCACTGCTCGTACCAGCACCATAGGATGAGCCGTGGATTTGTTTCGGCTCATTGCCTCTAGCACCCGAGGCATCAGGTTCATCGTTATCCTTCTGAAGTTGACCGTCCTTGCACGTGAGCTGAAGAATTAGATCCTCATGTTCCTTAATTTTCACCCCCTTAGCCGTTACAATCTCATGCAGATCCTTTGTCTCCTTCTGGCAGTACGAGAAAAATCCCATCAAACTCCTTTGATTATTTAACATCTGCTCTTGAGCTTGACGATTGGCCGCCATTTGATTCTCATAAAGGTGAATCAAAGTCAAGAGCATGTTCATTTGATTTTTCTGGGGCATATCATGGAAAGGGGGAGTCAGCTGCACAGGACCTTGAGGACGACTAAGCCTCGTGAACAAAATGTCCATAGGCTGTGTCGGCATCATAGTCGGTGTTGGAGAAACCACCGATGTAGCAGCAATAAGCCTTGGTAATGAGGATAAAACGGATTGAGGAATCATACCAAGCCTTGGATAAGATGTTAGAGTTGTCGTCAATGTGTATTCCGGGGTGCTAGTAGTGAGCGGCTTCACCTGGATTTGAATATCAGACATCCTAGGATCACTAGAACCTAGTTCAACTCCAGATCCATAACGAACCCGACGTGAGGGTGGTTCGTCAGAAGCAAGCTCCTTGCCCTTTTGTTTATGTGGTGCAGCAGATGAGCTTGCCACCACAACATCAACATGTTGTTGGTCACCCCCATGACCACCATCTCCACCATCTCTACCATCATCTCCATCATCACCCTCTTCGTTCCCACCTGGACCCTCTTCACGTTCGAAATCCGAATCATCGTGGATCCAACGATCATCAGAAGGACAGGCATACGCCGGATTTGAAATGTGGCCAATCAAGCGTTTGGTCCTCGGCGTATCCTGACGATACAGCTTCTTTCTCCTCATCATGTCAGCGGTCATATGTTCAAGCTTCAGTATATCGTTGCAAAGCGTTGCATCAATCACCAAATCAGGAATAGCATCTTGAATAAATAACTGGATAAATTGTGGATACATAAGGGATTTGTTTCATCGATGCTTGACTAAACAATTTTCCTTGAGATGATAGAAGATCATCTCGGAGAAATTGAACGGTTTATTCAAAATCAACGCGACAAATGCCGATTGAAGCATAATTCGACACTCGTCAAATCCACCCTTTCGTCCACCAAGGCAAAGAATGAGGACGTGTAATAAGTACTTGTACGTGAGGCACAAGTTTGCTTTGTTATATATGGACTTGTTAAGTTCTCCAGCATAGAACACTCGTCCGAACATATCATGGATCAAACCCTTATCAAATTCACACAGGTTGTCCTCATTATCATTAAATCTCACAACTCGCCTTATCACCTCGGTTGATATCATAACCGGTCTTCTATTTACCTAGGCAACTATATGATCCTAAGACTCCACGTAACGAGCTGAGTTCCAGAACGGACGTAGAAGGCTAAACTGAATCTTCGGGTGTGCTGTGACGGCATAGTTTATACACGAACGGCGTATAAAAGCTAGCATATCCCCAAAGACATCTTTGTTAGCAAAATTCGTTACGAAAAAAGCACAGATGTTATGCTTCTTGTCGAACGATAGCAACGGTGGTTCCTGCCCTTGTTGTACAGGTTGTTGCTCAGCAGCGGGAACATCTTGAACTATTTTGTCTGCCATTACTGAGAAAACATAAAAATTCGAGATTTAGTAAAAACGAAAAACAAATAGTATAAATATTATTATAATAAAATTTTGTTCTAAAATATTATAATTCGTTATGCAATCGGATTCGTTATCACGAATTAGGTGTTTCGTTATAACAAATTGGTTAATGTGTTAACATGGAGAGAACACGAACTAGACATAACGAATCACTTGATGAATAGATAACGAATTAATGAAAGAATGTGAGGTAATTCGTTATCATTCTTCACGAAGGAGGTTGATTCGTTAAGTTATAAGTAATGAACTGACCACCAATGAGTGTCAATTTGTTAACCTATAACGAATGGGCACTAATAATGTTCAATTTTGACTATCTGGGGTCAAAGTCAAAATTGGTATGAGCATTGAAGGTCAACATTCAACCCCATAATCAAATGCACCATAGTACACGATATAATACCCTATAAATTATCCTAATCAACTCGTAACCTCGTCGATAACCAGTATAAATTACACATGTCGACAAAAACTTCGTATACATTAGGTTAAATAAGATTCAAACTATTAAACTAAAACTGAACAGTTAATCGATTAATAAACCCATCAAATGTTCATATAAATCAACGAAAAGCATCACGTTTTGATCCTTATTACCTTACGATTCTTAAATGTAGATCAAAATAGGGTTTAGATACAATCGGTTTTTCTGGAAAAATTTTGGCAGAGTGTTTGCTTAGTAGGGAAAAAAGGTAAAGAACGAATGAGTCTGAATCATTCTTCACATTTCCCCATATACAACGAATCGGCACGTATTCAAAGGTAACGAATAGCTGATCCGTTATCACATTCGTTACACGTGGCAACGCATTCATTACACGTGGCCACAAATGAGTAATTCGTTATAACTTTCACGAAGTGATAACGAATCAAATGTAATTCGTGTTTAATTCGTTATAAATTAGATGACGAATTGGGTTATTCGTTACAGAGTGGCGGAAGCGAATTAGAGTGGTAACGAACTAAAGTAATTCGTTATAAAAATAACTTCATTTTTATCCATAAATAACGAATCAATTTTAATATTTTTTTCAATTATCTTTTATTTAATTGAAAATCAAATAAATAATTAAATCAATTAAATAAATCAATAAATAAAATTACGATTCTTACCCGACGTGGTAAGATGAAATACCTTAATATGTTTTACGCTCAAAACACTTAACTTAAAATACTTTACAAAAATTATTAAATAATATGTAAAAAGTAAAAAGAAAAATTATAAAATCTTTATGGTATTTTTCTTTTTCGTATTAAACTATTTACATGCAAATCCGAAAAGTAAACATAAAATATTTTTGTATTTTTGTAAGTTTTTCGAAAGCAGTACATATTTTTGTATTTTTGGTGAGTTTAAACAGAGAATTATATTGACCAAATTGCTCTTCCATCGCAATTTTATATTTTTGCGATATTATGATTGGCGTTAAGTCGGTCATTGATATTGTTGTCCACTTAAATCTCATAACAAACTTTCAAGCATTTTTGTCATATGATAAATTGGTTCAATTAAAGCACAGAATATCAGAAACTATCAGCTTCTAATCCCGGTTCAAGCTTAATTTGATTTTTACCGTATCACCCCAACTTGACTTAAACTATTATGCTGTTGATCAAAATTTTTGTTTTTACATATTTTGTTTGATGCACTAAGATTCTTTTACTATGAGTGAGTATGCACGAGTCCATTTGTAGGCTTACATACATTGTGTCCCCTGGGGTCCGTTTCTTATTGGTATTGAGACGCATGCAAGGGAAGAACAATGTATGACTAAAAGCGGATTTTGATCAAGTCAGTAATTCAAATTGTACATTGTACAGCAACGATCAAGTTTAATGACTTTGGGTTTGCTCTAAAAGCGTTTGAAATATTCATGTATATGAATTCCCAGAAGATTAAGCCGCATAAAGACTCACAGTGTCTAGAATCCTAAAGCTTTTTAATCAAACTTATTTTCTTTATAGTGATCAAACAGACATAAGGCTTGAGCATGACAGGCTATTACATTTTTGCCATCATTACCTAGATTTTTGGTAGAGATTAACACCTCTTCCAATTTGAAGTTTCTTTATGTTTATATAACATACTTTACTCTAACGGCTTGTTTAAAACCTATCAATGCACCAATGCAATGAAGCACTCAGTCTTTTAAGCTTATTTCTTTCTGGATATAGGACCAGATGATCAATGTACTATCATTTTCTCTTTTTGTTGCAAAACTCAAAATTTTTAGGAGCATATAAAATAAATTCAATCGCCCTAGTTACTTTTAATCTATAGATTAATGGCTATCCTATCAATCCACAATAATATAACAGGACCAAGACGTGCAAGCATGTTCTACAAACTTAAATAACTGACATAATTTTCAGCAAGAGAATTAATTAAACATACTTAACAGTTGCCCAGTCACTTTCAATTATCAGGTAAATGGCTATCCCGAACATTTACAATTAAATATCAGGACCAAACATATACAAGTATATGTCCTTCAAATATAAGTAAATGACATAATTTTAAGCAACAGTATGCAAAAATCTTTTTGGTTTTTCTTTGCACATACTTTAAAAACACACTCTTTTTGTCTTTTCGGATTTTTCTATACAAACAGAGAATCACAATATTTTTGGATTTTTCAATTTTTCAATGTTTTTTACCTTTTAAAAAGTACTTTAAACATAAATCACAATATTTTTGTATTTTTCAAAATTTTTAATGCTTTTGGATTTTCTCTATACAAACAAAAAGCACAATATTTTTGTATTTTCTATTTCACCCCCAAAACTCAAAACATAAAATTAAATGAAAGAAAAAAAAACAGAAAATAAAGATAGTCATCCTTGTTTCAAGATATCAGCAAGAGTTTTTAATCCATTTAAACCAAGCAAAAAAATAAAAAAAATCGTGTTTTATCAAATGCCTTGGTAAAAGTATCGGCTTTTTGAAAATCAGTGTGTACTTTCTCAATATCAATTAATTTCTTTTCAAATTAATCCCATATAAAATGATATCGAATTTCGATATGTTTAGTTTTTGAGTGTTACGCGGGATTCTTAGTGATACTTATAGCAGCAGAGTTACCAATATAAATGGGAGTAGTAAGAAATTTCAAACCGTAATCCCGCAAGTGTTGTAAGATCCATAAAACCTGTGAACAGCAACTCGAGGCTGCCACGTATTCTGCTTCGGCGGTTGAAGTAGAGACCGTTGTCTGCTTCTTACATTACCAGGAAACAATCTGGCTTCCTAGGAATTGACAACCCGCTGTGGTAGATTTAAAGTTGATCTTGCAACCTCCATAATCTGAATCGGAAAATGAAGTGAAATCAAAACTATCATCCTTGGGATACCATAACCCGATGTCAGGATTACCCCGCAAATAGTGAAGTATACGCTTAACCGCTGCCAGGTGAGTCACTCGGGGACTTGATTGGTACCTAGCACACAAACAAACTACAAACATTATGTCAGGTTGAGAAACAGTTAGATACATTAAAGAACCTATCATCGCTCGGTAAAGGGTAGGATCGACGGTATCCTCCAATTCATCCGGTGATAAATTGTGACCCACGGGGAGAGACGTTGAAGGGATTTTTCTGGCAGTTATCTTGAATCGGCTCAAGACATCGTTCACGTACTTCGTCTGATGAATGAAGATTCCCTTGTTAGACTGATGAACCTGCAACCCTAAAAAGAAGTTCATCTTTTCCATCGAGCTCATTTCGAACTTTGTTTGCATTGACTTCTTGAAATCCTTACATAACTTGTCATTTGTTGAGCCAAAGATAATTTTGTCGACATATATCTGGACGAGGAGCATATCATCACCAACATTCTTATAAAATTATGTGCAGCCTACAGTTCCGTGTTTGAAGCCGTTATCAGTAAGATGGTCAGCAAGCGTGCCATACCAAGCTCTCAGGGCTTGATGTAGACCATACAGGGCCTTGTTCATTCGGTAAACTCGGTCCGGACAATCAGGATCTTCAAAGCCAAAAGGCTGCAAAACAAACATTTCTTCATGTAGTTCTCCATTGAGAAAAGCACTTTTCACATCCATCTGATAAACTTTGATATTCTTGTAAGCCGCATAAGCCAAAAATATTCGTATAGCTTCCAATATTGCAACTGGAGCATATACTTCAGTGTAATATATGTCCTCTTGCTGATGAAAGACTTGTACCACTAACCTTGCTTTGTTTCTCACGATCACCCCACGATCGTCCTTTTTACATTTAAATACCCACTTCGTAGGAATTGGCTTCTTAACTCTAGCGGGTTTATCAATGTGATCCCATACACCCAGCTGATTAAACTATTGCAATTCCTCTTGCATAGCTTCTACCCAAGATGGATCTTCAAGTGCCATAAGAGTATTCATTGGCTCCACTTGAGATAGAAAGCAAGTGTATTTGGCGAGATTCGTTATTCCCGAAGAATGAAAATCCGCATAAGCACACAATATGTTAGACTCACTTGAAGTAGCAACTTGATGACGTGTTTGCACACCTACATCAAGTTAACCAATGATGTTGTCCTGTGGATGATAATTATGAATCCGAAGAATAGGATTCTCAGTCACAACAACATTGTCCGTTAGATTAGTGAGATTCTCCTCAGCATCATGAGACGATTCACCGATATCATGTGTTTCGGGAAATGGAGCTGAGGAAGAATCAACAAAATGACTATCATCCGAAGAGATAGAAATCACATCGGGTGCATCAGGGAGATCATCTTGTGGAGCTTCTTCATATTTAGAAACAAAAGATTTCGAAGGTAAGTATTGGTCTGCCAAATATTCACGCACCAAGTCTTCATCTTGTTGTTCAACTATTTGAGTGAATGAATTAAATAAAGTCTCGTAGTTGAACATCCAATCAGGTCCTTTACCTTGGGAAGGTATGGTGTACCTTTGACAATCAACATGGTACCACTCCTCTACACAACCCGAAGTAAAGGTAAATACACGTTTCATAGGTGATGCGTAACCTAAGAAGTAACCTTCAATTGCTTTTTCTTCAAATTTTCCCGCATCTTTCTTCAACATGGTACAAGGACACCCAAATGGTTCCAAGTACTTTAAATTATGCTTACGCTTGTTCAGAAGCTCATAACTCGGCTTTTGAAGCTTCTTCATAGTCAAAACACGATTGAGCGTGTAGCAAGTAGTATTCATAGCCTCGTTCCATAATTGAATAGGAAGCTTAGAATCTTCAAGCATTGTTCGTGCTGCTTCAATCAATGTTCTGTTTTTCCTTTCAGCCACCCCGTTCTGTTGTGGTACGTAGGGAGCACTATATTCTCGATGAATACCCTTTTGAACACAAAAGAAATCCAATACATTATTTTTAAACTCCGTACCATTATCACTTCGAATACGTCTCACTTTCAGTTTGTATAGTGATTCGATCTTAGTGATTAAATTTTGAACCAGAATGGGTGTCCGATCTTTTGAACTCATAAGTAATACCCATGAATATCTTGAATAATCATCAGTGACGACTAGACAATACCAATCACCAGCAATACTCGCACGATTCACAGGACCACACAAATCCATATGAAGTCGTTCAAGTGGAGTATCAATGGTATTGATTAACTTAGATTAGTGTGACTTATTCTTCTGTTTGCCCTTTTTACAAGCAAAACAGTGGTCAGATAACTTAAAATGTTTCAAAGAAACACCATCAACTAGGTCATTTGCCATTAAATAATTCAGTTTCCTGACATGAATACGACCCATTCTTCTGTGCCAAAGACTTGTGTCCTTTTCAGTTTCCTTAGAAACAAAACACGTTTCCACAGAAGTTGATACTTTAAAAGTCATGTTCAACACATAAATATCATTCGATCGAGGAGATCACATGACTACCATGTCCTCGGGAATGACGTATCTCGGTTTTAGTATTAGACACTCCTTATCAGTAAATAAGGTAGTGTATTTCTTATCACAAATTTGTGACACACTCAACAAGTTGTGATCAACTTTATCACAATAGTTGACTTTTTCAAACGTGATGCATCCATTTGACACATCACCTTCCTTAGTGATCATTCCACCCGAATTACCAGCAAACGCAACATACTCTCCTTGTATACTTTTGACATTTGTTAAGAGATTGATATTGCCGGTAATGTGACGTGAGCATCCACTATCGATTATCCAGTTTTCACCAGAAACGGTCTTGGATGAACCCTACACAAGAAAAGAAAATGATCAGTTCAAAAAGGCAGCCCAGGCCTCAGTCTTGGGCACCTCTTGAGTTTTCTTGAAATATTAACATTCATAGAATCCATATGTTGTGTAGCCGCTTGTGAATAAGTCACATGACGTTTTGACTTTCGTCGCAAGTATGCAGCTTGAACAATATTTGTATTCACGTTTTTACAAATAGGTTCCCTAGGAACGAATTTGGGCTTAACGTTACTTACATTTTCATTAACTTGTATCACTTTTCGAGGATTCACATCAGAACACATAATGTGAGTTTCATCATCGAAAGACATTGTTCTTCTCAAAATCTCCTTAATCACAGGAACGGGTTTGGATTGTTCCTTGATAAATGGGTGAAGATTTTGGGATTTCTTCAGCCCACAGTTTATGACTACATAACCATATTCACCATAGAGAAAACACATTCTAATGTCAACAAGTTCACTTGATGGTTTAGCATAAACATGTGTAATCGAAGGTTGATGATAAACTCCAGCAATGGGACCTTTATCCAATTCATCAAACGTCACAAATTTCCTTTTCATGTAGAAATCCAGATTTGAACAATTTGAAAAGCTTTGTAAAGTGTCAGTTCCATTTGATTTCACAAATTGAACATGTTTAGCATATTTTAACAAATTTTTACTTTTATCAAAGGATCTACCACCTTTGATGTCTTGTATTTCACAAACTTGTTTTCAAGGTCTTGTAACTTAGAAGTTTCATTGTGAAAGACACTTTCAATCAATTCAGGCTTGATCAAGTTAAGTGGAATGTCTTTCTTAGTGAACATTTTGCTTGTTCCTTTAAGCTTAAACACATGACCAGTTGATGGCTTACATGCAACAGGATTGATAAAATGCATCAAATCCTTATCATAAACTTTAGGCTTTTCTGATTTTTTAGCCTTCACTGGTTAACAACCTTCTCCTTTTTCACCTGAGTTGTGGTTGAACCATACACTGCCTCCTCAAATTCATGATGTTCACATAGAATGTGATTAGAAATTGGAATGTTCTGGTTTTTGAGTATCACTTCGGGTTCAAACATATCCTCAATGATAACTTTCTCAACATTCTCAACAAAAACTTTGTTACTTTCAATATGATGTTTTTGAGTTGACGATTGGGCTTTAACATTATCAGTTTTTATTGGTTTAGGTTTTTCTGAAACAACAGGTTCATTAACAACCACTTCTTCTTTTCCAGCAAAAGGAATTGCAGTATAGTCATTATGAAAAGGTGGTGGTACTTCAACAAAACCTACACCTTTTCTATAATCTTTTTGCTTACCAGTTACTTCAGTTATCTCACTTAGCAAAAATGATGAGTTTCTAAATTTGCCCAACTTATTCTTCAACTCAAGAACTTCATTCTCAAGCTCGGTTATCTTAGATTGATGTTTCAAGATTTCTTGAAATTTCTGATAATTAATTGTCATCTTAACCGACAATTCAGCTTTGAGATCATGGTTACTTGTAGACAATGCTTCAATTTTCTCCCTAGATCTCATTTGAGATTCTAAATATTGTCTATAAATATCCTTAAGCGAAGCAATTTCTTTCACTAAACGGTCATTATGATCTTTCAATGATTCTAACTTAGGCTTAATTGTCTCACAATCAACACACGACACATTAGCAGATAGATTAGCAGAATCAGAAACAGAAGAACTAACCTCGTCGATTTTGGCATTACAAGCAAACGTGGTTGGATGCATTTGACATGAATCATCAGAATCAGACTCAGTGTCATTGTCAGAAGATAGCTCATTCCCACTTGCATCTTGAAAACTCTCATTTAACTCGAACATAGCCAAGTTAGCTTGATTGTCATTGCACAACAACCTTTGTGTCCATTCAGTTCCATCAGCAAAAGACATCAAAGCTTATGATGCCAAAGCAGACGTTTTACTTCCAGAAGGCTTATCAGCATCATTACTCTTTTTCAAAGAACTTCTATCTTGGCTTCGAGGACCAGTGTACTCTTTCTTTGGTTTGTCACACTCTTTGGCAAAGTGTTGGAACCTATGTTTTAGACCGACGCATCGAATTAATTAGTGGGTGAAAAATATATTGTTTGGTCTCAACCAAGGGTTGATGGCTTGAAGACCAAGTCATGCTAGACTAGTATAAATAGATGTTTTTATTCATTTGTCTAGTATGAGTGAGTGTATTGTGTATTGAGTGAGATCTAGGGTTTTATCCCTTTGAGAGAGTCTTCGCCTCCAGGATGAGCTCTCCTAGTGGCGGATGATATTTCTTAATCGAATGTATGTATGAATGTATGCATGAGTGATTCATCTTTATGAGAATCATTCGACTAATATTATCATACTACCATTTCTATCTTGTTTGTGTTTTGATTATAATTGTTCATCCTATTATTGATTGTTAATCAAATCAGGCTCTCTCCCAATACACCTCATCCGTCCAGACATCTTTCAAGAGTGAATACGAGTGAGATTCGATCCTAACCCTAGATCCAAGCTCCATACCACCGTTTATACCGACTATTCACGCTTCCGCACCAGAGCACGCATCTGTCAATTCGTATCAGAGCGGGTTACCGAATCGTTCATACTAACCGCTGAACTGATTCATTTCGCTCTTGAATCCACCATGAAAGTTAAACGATGAGGTTCGTTTAAATTATTTTTGGGGGTGTTGAAATTATTTGATGATTCGGAGAAAATTTTATGGATTGATGTTTGGGTTAATGACTCGTTTGGAGATCCAACATAAATTTCATGTGTATTTGGTCAGAATGGTCCAGATCTGATGTAGCAGTGTTATTTGGCTCGATTTGGGGCAACTCTGTTCATTTGATGATTTCCAGATCTGAAAAGGCTGTGGATAAGATTGAAGATATATTTCTTCGTTTATTTCGAGATGACCTGGATATTGCTCATCGATTATTTTCAGATTTCGGAACTACTTTCGATCTGAAAGAATTAGGGTTTTGTTTGCTCGATATTGATTTTGATAAGTGTGCTGCACAAACAGGATATGGTATGTTGGAAAACGTTGCCGTTGGTACAAACTGGTATGAAGAAGGTACAAGTCAAGAATGAACAGGCACTAAAGGCAATATTATCATTGTTTGTTGTAGCAAATGCAAAGTGAATATTCAAGCAGGTTCTGCAAGGGCAAATCAGTGATTGATGATGCAGAAATGAATTTTTGATGTACCGGGCATACAATGAACATATAAGATTGTTCTCGAGTAATGATAATGGTTAAGTGTTGCTTCGTGCACAATATGTGTTTTGCCCAAGCACAAATTTTTTGGTTCAGGCACACTTTATCTCGGGCACATCATATCTCGGGCACATCAAGTTACAGGGTCGAGTAACCCCTTGCATATCCTTGGTATTCTCAAGAAAACTATCTTTTAAGTTCCAAGCACATTTTCTGCTAGTGAAGTGCTTCCGGGAACACTTGTGTGCTAGTGAAAAAACTGAAAAATCACAAGTGTTTTGCTTCTGGGTACACTTCCGGGCACACTTGTGTGCTAGTGAAAAAAAAAAGAAAAATCACAAGTTTTTGCTTCCGGGTACACTTCCGAGCACACTTTTGCTCCCGAGCATGCTCGGTGAAAAATGAAAAATCACAAGTGTTCCGAGTATGCTCGGTAAAAAATCTGGGCTCTCTTCTGTGCTAGGAAAGTGCTTTCTAGTACACTTTTTTCTAGTAAAGTGCTCCTAAGAACACTATGCTAGGAAACAGAGTTTGTGAAACATTTTAAAGTTTTGAAGAAACTTTTGAGATTTTTGGTGTCGTTGATCGTTTGACCAAGCTGTTCTCTATGGAAGATATATACTCAGGGGTATTTTGGTACTTTTTCTCTAATCATCAACAAGCTTATGGAATTCAAACCTCATCCAATTTCACGACTTCATCAAAAGCTTTACAAGAACAAGTGTTGACAAAGCTTAAGGATTTAATCACTTTTAGTGTCAACCAACATATGAATATGTTTATTTTCAGATTTCTACAATCTTGATAAGGATGGTCAAGATTGCTTCACCCATACTTGATTTGAAGACACATTTATTAAAGACAATTGCAACGAAATTGGGGCTGTAAAAATCTTTGAATTTCATTGCAAATGGCATGCTTCAGATCAAGTAAAAGACTCAAGTTAAGGAAAAGTTGATCAAGATCAATAATCCAAAGTTTTTCAAAGATGTTTCATCATTTGTAAGTTTTCTGATTTCCTAGTACAAATGAGAAGATAGAGTCATCAGGAGCAACAATGTTGAAAGGATGATCAGTAGAGTTTAACCTCCTATGAAATAGTCACTTGAACAGTCAAGAATAGGTATGGTTGACTTGAATGCTATCTTAATTCAGGGAATGGCTTGAAGATGATTTACAAGGGAGAAAACGGGAAAAAATTGAAGATTATTTGATGATCACATCGAGTGTATTTCCTTTTGTGATAACCTTGTTACTTGAAGTTGATCTTTGAAGTTCAAAGCCTCGTTCATATGCTCATACAACTATATCCAAAAGTGGTATAAGAGTGATGATTTGAAATGAACAATGGGAGAAGCTTAACGTGAGGGGGAGAATTTCAACGAAAGACAACGAGTTCTGAGGTGATCATGGAAGAAATTCGATGGCATCGGTCTAAGGGGGAGATTGTCGGAACCTATGTTTTTGACCGACACATCGAATTAATTTGTGGGTGAAAAATATATTGTTTGGACTCAACCAAGGGTGGATGGCTTGAAGACCAAGTCATGCTAGACTAGTATAAATAGATGTTTTTATTCATTTTTCTAGTATGAGTGAATGTATGGTGTATTGAGTGAGATCTAGGGTTTTATCCCTTTGAGAGAGTCTCCGCCTCCAGGATGAGCTCTCCTGGTGGCGGCTGATATTTCTTAATCGAATGTATGTATGAATGTATGTATGAGTGATTCATCTTTATGAGAATCATTCGACTAATATTATCATACTACCATTTCTATCTTGTTTGTGTTTTGATTACAATTGTTCATCCTATTATTGATTGTTAATCAAATCAGGCTCTCTCCCAATACACCTCATCCGTCCAGACATCTTTCAAGAGTGAATACGAGTGAGATTCGATTATAACCTTAGATCCAAGCTCTACACCACCGTTTATACCGACTATTCACGCTTCCGCATGTAAGGCCCCGTTACCGGTAACCCTACTCTCGTGTTGGATTTACTCATAAACACAGCTCTAAATATCAGAGTTAATTAAAACATTTACGCGGAATGTAAAACTTTCATAAAACATTACATAATTCATAATTTGTCTCAAAACATTCATTGTCTTTCCCATTAAAGCATTAAAGTTAAAACATCATAAGTCTTCAGATGCCCGACTCTTGTTCAGTGCCATGTGTCTCCTCAAGCAAGCTGCCTCATCCTACTCACCTGCGTGCATACTAAAAGTCAGCTACGCTGAGTGAGTTCTAGATAATCACATAATCATACCATTCACATAACATTATATTCTTTCATTCATACTTTCTTACTTTCTTACTTTCATACTTTCTTACTTTCTTACTTTCATACTTTCTTACTTTCTTTTGTATTAACTTACCTTCATATCTTACGTTATAAAGAGCATTACGCCCTACATTCCTCGAGTATTATTAGGGCTCGGTACCCTCTTTCCTCGAGTATTTTTATGGCTCGGTACCCTCTTTCCTCGAGTATTATTAGGGCTCGGTACCCTCTTTCCTCGAGTATTATTAGGGCTCGGTACCCTCCTTCCTCGAGTATTATTAGGGCTCGGTACCCTCTTTCCTCGAATATTAGTAGGGTTCGGTTCCCTAGTTCTCGAATATTAGTAGGATTCGATTCCCTCTTCGTTACCATACAACCATTCATCATACCTCGAGTATTATTAGGGCTCGGTACCCTTTCCGTAACCATACAACCATACATTATCATTTCTTTCTATTATTATCTTTATCACGTTCATACACATAAACATACATAACATACTTACCTTATACATAGCGTTACAACCTGACAGTACGTGCAATATCCGAAGATCGTTCATGTTCCATCAAGCAATCATTCATACTTTCATATTATTCACACAAGGCATACACTTATCTCTTAGGATAAGCGTATTAACAAACATATCGAGTATGCACACAGCCCCGAAAACATAACACATAAATGGGGCTAGAAACTCACCTGAACACGGTTACGTTCTCCGTTGATCGTAATCCCTTTCTTCAGTTGTGCACGGCTGACTGTATAACAAGTATACATATCAATTTAACTATCACTACTTATAACATCTTTCTAGTCTTAATTACTACCCACAACGAACGGGGGTCCGGGGGCAGCGCCCCTGGCAGCGGGGTCTAGGGGCGGCAGCCCCTAGCGGGGTCCAAGGGGCAGAGCCCCTGGCTGGGGTTAACTGCCTTAACACATTTTCCATTAGGTTTTTAATTTATTTTCTAAACGAACTTCGCTTCAGGCGAAGTTAAACCTCGGGCGAACTTGGCTTCAGGCGAAGTTAAACCTTAGGCGAACTTGGCTTCAGGCGAAGTTAAACCTTAGGCGAACTTGGCTTCAGGCGAAGTTAAACCTTAGGCGAACTTGGCTTCAGGCGAAGTTATCCTTAGGCGAACTTGGCTTCAGGCGAAGTTATCCTTAGGCGAACTTGGCTTCAGGCGAAGTTATCCTTAGGCGAACTTGGCCATAGGCGAAGTTATCCTTAGGCGAAGTTACGCTTGAAGGCGAAGTTCATCAGGCGAACTTAATCTTGCAGGCGAAGTTATCGCGCTGCAGATCTGTTTGCCCATAAATCCTTCGTTTCTTAGCCAAATAACTCGATTTTGGTACCCACGGAATCGTATGATCGGCGCCTACAAATCCCAACCATCAAATCGGCCTAAAATCGACGTTTTAGGGGTCCGATTTGGGCAGTTTGGGTTTCTGGTCCGGTTAACCCATCCAATCCTAACCATTTTCAGTAATATTAGCTTTGTTGGATTTGTTCTTACCTCACCAACTCAGATCTATCAACAAAATCTCGGGTCTCGGCTTCGAATCTTGATCGGTTAGAATGTGTGTGTTTTGAGTGTGTGAAGAAATAGATGTAAATGAAGATATTTTTGGGATTTTGGGGGTATTTATATCCCTGAAATCCCATTCTTATTTAACCCATCTCAGTTAATCCACGTCCAAGACCCGCTCCCTACCCGATACTAATTAATTACGCGAAATCACTAAACATAACTTCCTTTATTCATCATTAAAATTTTTAGGATGTTACACCGCACCGGGGCACGGTTCTGTCACAAAGTGGCCAAACTCTTGACAGTTATAACACTTGACTTTAAGTTTATCAAAACCAACTCTCTTGTTCAACGATGGTAGATCTTTTATGGTTCTATGCATGAACTTCTTCAATTTCTCACTATCATTGCCATGTTCCACTTAAGATCCATAAGTTCCAAATCATCAGGTTCGATTTGGTCATAATCTTCATAGGTTTACTCACTCGTGGAAATTTCACTACCAACCAAGTTCTCATACGAAGTCATGAAAGCACACAAAAAGGCAAAGTTTTTTTCAGCCACTTTCATGTTCACATTCGGTGGTACTGAGAATTTATTTTTTGCAGCAGAATTCTAGAACCTCCAGAATTATCAGTGAAACCAGATGCCAAAAAGGATACACTTGGATCACTATAAGTTGTTGTTGAACTTTCATTTGCATTCTGAGTAAGAAATGCAGTGATCGGAGATACTGTGGAGCTCAAAGGCATACTTCCACCATAGAAGGATGGATCTTGACTTTCTTTTGATGACTTTTGACACCTCAAATCATATTCCCGAGCTTCAATCTTTTGCATAAACTCAGAAGCAGTCAAATCTTCGTTTTTGAAATAATTATTCTCCTTCAACACCATCAGGAATGTTGAGTATGAACTAGGTAAAGCATTTTTAACTGTATCCATCTTGTCAGAATCAGAAGGTTTCATCTTTAACTTGTTCATTTCAGTAATTAAATGAATGAAACGAGTAAGCATTTCCTCAACAGTTTCACCTTTGAGTAAGTTAAAGTTTTGGAATTGGAACTTTAGCATTACTTTCTTGCTCTCCTCAGTATTACCCTTGCTTCTCATTCTGATGTGTTGAAACAAAGAAGCACTGATCTTGATACTTCCAACTTGATGGAATATATTATCTGGTAATTCCATAGTAAGAGTCGAATATGCTTTTATCTCGATCTCTAAAGCCTTCTTCTCCTCTTGAGAATATTGTGAAAAAGCTTTAGGGGTAAATCCAGTAGTCTAATCACCAATCATTGGTACAGTGTAAACATCATCAAGACATCTTAAGCAATCGGGATGCACAGAACCAAGACGTGCTCGAAATCGGGGTTCCCATCTTGCAAAATCACTAAATTTCATCAGTCGAAGACATTTGGAATGAGATCCAATTTTAGCATCCAAGTGTAACATCTGTTTGGTAAGCACGTTCTGAGATGCCAACGCGTAAAAACCAGCCATTTAAAATAACAAGTTCAAATTTGCCTAAAAAGTCAAACTTAAGGGTTAATATGGAAACTTAGGTAACGAATCAGCCTTAAAGAATCATATTATGTAACGAATCAGATGAGGTAACAAATCAGGATTTATGACGAACTTGTAACGAATTAGGTTATAACGAATTAGAGACGAATCAAAGACACATCACTAAAGAATCAATGCAACGATTCAGTAACAGATTGTTGACGAATAGTTGACTAATTGAAATGACGAATCAAGACGACGAATCAAGATGACGAATCAAGATGACGAATCAAGTTGACGAATCAAGATGACGAATCAGGATGACGAATTGACCACGAATCAATAACGAATTTAAGAACACGAATTAACTACAGTTGATAACGGATCAACTACAGTGCTTAACGAACCAACTACAGTGGTTAACGAACTAGGTTGTTAGACGGTTATAACAAACTTAGACACATGGCACAAATATGTTCAGGGAGGATGACGAGTTTGTTCAGAATAGGTAACGAATAAGAACAAGTATTAACGAATTGACGCCATTGTTAAACATATTTTCTAGATTCAAGAACACACTAAACCAGTATCAAATTTGTAATACACACTCAATACTCAACCAAATCTTTCAAATTATGGCTCAAAATACTCGGAAATTAATCGCGAATCCAATTATCACAATTCCGTAACCTTAATCGATCAACCAAACACCGATTATCACAAATCTTATCCCCTATTCCGTACATAAACTCATCCAAACCAAAACAAAACCAAATCCACTCCAATTCACAATTCGATCCACACAAACAATCCTTAAACCTTCCAGAACACAAATCAAACCAAAATCAATCCATAATTAACAGATCCGACTGTTAATTCTATCAGATTCAATAAAAACTTAATCAAACAGAAACTTATCAAAATAAGCTTCAATTACAGATTAATAATACTTAATCAAGAACAATCGAACACCCGAAAGCTCTGATACCACTTGTAATTACCTTAGAAGATCTATACGATATCGATTACCTTAATAGATCAATATACGTTAAACGGATCTAGTTCATGATTATATTCTTAATTAGTTATATAGATATATGTATTAGTTATTAGATATGTGTATTAGTAATAAGTTAAATGAATAATTGATCAAGAGAGAATATTGGCAGAGGTTCGTTACTTAATATCAAAACTTAAATTTTCAGGGTATGAAACACCCTATATATAAACGATGGAACCAATTCGTTACACATCCAGTAACGAATTGGATTCAGTTCGTTAACTTATAGACTTAAAGAGGAAAGCATAACGAATCTTCGATTCATTATGCTCCCTTTCGTCAACATTCCATGACGAATGGGAACATACATAACGAACTAGCAGTCCATTCATTAAATATTCTTAACGAATGGACTTTACATTAAACGAACTGGCTAATTCATTAAACATCCTTAACGAGTTAGCCTTACATTAATGAACTAATATAAATTACATAAATGCCCTTAACATTAAAATATTCAGAAATTACAAACGATAAATACAAAGACTCGAGAAGACAAAACCGTGCACTAACAAGAAGTACCCTGTTCTGAACATAGCAAGCAGTATTGATTCCCTCTACCCGAAAGGTGATAGGCAGATAAGCATTTGCTAGCATGGTTCTTGCAGCTTCAATGAATGTTCTGTTTCTTCTTCCTGCAACCCCATTTTATTCAGGGGTTTTAGGTGCACTGAATTGTTAAAGAATTCCTTTTGCAAGACATAATTCAGTCATCACCCATTCTTGAACTCGGTACCATTGTTACTTCTCATGACCTTCACCCTTACATCCAGTTGGTTCTCAATCCTTGTTACACACCCTTTAATCAACTCAGCAGCTTCATCTATGGAATTCAGAAAGTAAACCCAAGTATATCTTGAATAATCATTAATGATCACCAAGCAATATATTTTCTTTCATATACTAGGAACACTTACAGGACCAAAAAGATCCATGTGAAGCATTTCCAGCACTTGTTCAGTTAAGTTTATTAGTTTTGCTCTGTTTGATTATTTGTGCTGCTTTCCCTTTTGACATGATATGCATTTGTCATCTAGCTTGAACTCTCTTGTGGGTAAACCAATTACATGTTCACCTTTAACAAGTTTGTTCATGTTTTTTAAGTTAACATGACAAAGCTTTCTATGCCACAATTTTGTTTCATTTTCAGTGGCCTGTGATACAAAACAAGTTTCACCCCTAGAGATAGAATCTTTCATTTTTAATTCGTACAAGTTCTCATTTCTAGGAGCCATCATCATAATCATATTAGGAGGGATTACAAATTCAGGTTTGATGATGAAACAGTGTGAATCATCAAAACCAACCTTATAACCTTTATCACACATTTGTGAGATGCTCAAAAGGTTATATTGCAATCCTTCCACGTAAAACACATTATCAAATGGCACTTTGCCATTGGTTAGAATGCATTTCCCTACAATCTTTCATCCATTCTCATCACTCCCAAATGCAACAGGTCCTTCAAACTTCTCCTCATAATTCACCAGTGACCTCTTGTCACATGTCATGTGCCTGAAACATCCACTGTCCATATACCATACATCATTGATTGGTTTGGACTGTTCCCGCACAATTCAAAGAAACATGATCAGTTAAGTAATGAAGTACAAGCTTTAGTGACATGAACAAATGTTGCATGGGGTTTGGGGTCCTCATAAACAAGTTCACAGGATTCAACAGAATCATCTGTGTTATAGCCAGTTTCATATGATGTTCCCACATATGGAACTATGCTTCTGCATTCTTCAATGACAAAATCTCTCTTCACACTTGTTACAAGTGTTCCATTTCTGGTCTTCCATTGAAATCCTTGTGGCTCAAAGCCATGCTTTAACAGAAATATCTCATCACCATTCAATTCTCTTGATTACTTTATCTTGAAAACCTCTCTTTTAACTTTCACTTCACTTTCTGTTGACTTTCCATGGTCAACAGATTTCACACTTTTAGCAGCCTTGTCAGATTTAATTCTGATAGCTTGTTTCACCATTTATGTCACTTTCTTCCATTATTGCTCATTCAAAATCTTACCCTTCTATTTCTTTTGAGAAACCATACTCACTATTTTACTTCCATGTGTGCCAACAGTTTCTGGTTCATTAACCATTCCTATACCCTTGTTCAGATAATTATTATACCTTTTCTTATAAAAACCAAAGTCTTGTCCATACTTAATTGTACCAGGAACATGAAATGGTTCAGGAATGAACTTCTCCTGGCAGGAATCAGTGTAATGACCATACACATCACAGATTTTACACCACACTTGACCTTTTAATTTTTCATTTGAATTTCCCATCTTGTATCTTTCACTTTGTCTGGGTGGATCAACACCATTGGTTTTCTGATGAGCAATTAACCCATTGAAGTTTATGTTAAAGGGCACAAATTTTTCAATTTTGGTTTCTTCTCTTGACATAGTGCTTTTCACAAACTTTATTTCTTACAATCTGATAGGAGTGTCATGTTTCTCATCTTTGTATCTTGATTGTCTTCTAAGATAATCATCCATACTTTCCACTTCCTCAATATCAAATAACTCTTGGTTTGAGAAAACAAGGTAAATAGGAATGAAATGATCATCACTCTTCTTGTTTTCTTTTGTTTTCTTGCTTTCTTTGACACTCTCTTCCTTGTGGCACTTTGTAAGTTGTTCTTTCATTGTTTTTCTTTGATTTTGAACCACCAAAAATATCAAAATATCGGTGTTCCCTTCTCATCTGCTCATGATGCCTTCTCGTCTTTGGAGTTATCTTTGGCAAAAAAGGGATCTTATTCTTTGTCTCCTTTTTGCCATTCTTCTCTTTCTTTAAGCTTTCATTGCTTGAGATTTTTCACTAGAATCACTTAAGTCATCTCTATTCAAACAGTCCTCATCAAAATCATCTTCAGACACTTGCAAACCTACAGAAATCTCAGCATTATTCTTATCATTCACTTATTCGTTCATCACAAACTCTCCCTTGTCATCAACTTCCATTGACTTATAATTTTCAATGAAATCCTCCTTTGCCTTAAACACTTCTCTAAACTGATCAAGGTATGCTTTCCAGTTTTCCTTATCAACCTTCAATGAATAATTGTTATTGAAAGGTGGAGGAACAACCTTGTATTTATCTTCCTCTTTGATCTTGTTCAACTTCCCACAAATGTTCCCAGTTGAAACTAAATTTTTTAGGAAATCATTTTCAACTTGAAGTTCAGTATTCTTCAACTTTTCATCCAAATACATCTTCTTCAACTCTTCTATCTCAATGACATATCTGGATTTAATCATGTAACTACCCATAAATCCTGTTCCAAACTCTTAATCCTTTCCTCATAAGTCAAATCACTTATCTCATAAACATTAATCATACTATGTTTCTTAATACATTCACTCTGTAGCTTTCCAACTGTCATTCTCAATGATTCATTCATTTCAAGTAATTCAAGTTTCAAGAGATTTGAATGTACCTGAGATAAAGAGGATTCAGTTTCACCTTCAATCATATCCATGAAAGCCACATTTTCCTTTTCAATGTCATCAGCATGATTACTCCAGTCAAACCCACCTTCTTGTTGTGGTTCTTGAGCTAAGGCAATATTTCCTTGATTTCTTGTTTGGTTGGGATTGTTTTTGTTTTGATTTGCAGGAGCTTGTAGAGGGTTTTGTTGATTTCTTTGAAAGGGTTGTTGTTGTGGGATAACTTGCTGATGGTTTTGTTGTTGGTTGAAGTTGTTGAAGTTTCTCTGCTGACTTTGATTCCGATTCTGATGTTGAAACTAATTTCTTGGCTGGTTGTTCTGAACTGTCTAGGTTGATTACACTCCCTTGCAAAGTGACCATGTAACTGGAAGTAGTAGCAAATAGCCTTGGATTTGTCAAATCCAATTCTGTCATTTGGTCCTGAAACCAAAGATCTTCATGTTCTGTTAAAGAGCCTCTTGCTTCTAACAGCTAACATAGCAGCTTGCCATTTCAAATCCATGTCTTCTAAGTCATCTGCATCAATCTGCTCAAGGTCTTATTGAACCACACTGGTGTAAACCAGATTCTTAGCCACAAAGGCGTTGTATGACTCAGTAAACATTGAGAATAAGGCTTGATACTCATTTCCTTGATTAACATTGCCACCACCATAAAGAGCATATCCACTGGCCATAAAGGATGTGTCATTATCATCAATCAGTTAGACATTAAACCTTGATTGGCCACCTTGAATATTTGAATTACCAGCAACATATCCCCTTAGTGTCTCACCACCATATTCACTTGGCTTTCTATTATAGGAATATGTTGTTGATTCTTTGTAGACAAGTTCCCTATGGGTGCAATGAGTGCATTAGCCACTTGAAAACTTGGTCTGTCTTCTTTGACCATGTTGTTTTCAATCATCTCATGCTCTGCTGCTTGCAAGAAGCATATCACATCATCAAGTTTAAGAGCTGAAAAGTTGGTTTCTGCTTAATGAATTTGCTGGAAGTATACCACTCTCCTGATAAGGATGAAAGTACTTGTTCAGATCAAAGTATGTGATGGCAAGATCAGTTGTCCTGATCTCATCGACAATTGCCAAAAACCTTTCCAAAACTGACTTCAATCTTTCACCCTCTCTAAACTCTAAACGGTCAAGTTGTTGCTTCAGCCTTTCTTTCTTTATATTCTTCAGTTCAGTATTCCCTTCAAACATCTCTACCAAAGCATCATACATTGCTTTTGTTGTGGTATGATGAGCCACTTTGTTCATAATTTCCCATGATAAACCCAGCTTCAGCATAGCTAAGGCTCTGTCTTCTTTCTTTTTCATGGTTCTTTCAACAGTTTGATTGTTTGTAGTGCGTTCATGAACATAAGGCTCATTATTAGTGGAGTTCCACATCTCAACATCATTGTAACAAACTGCAGCTTCAAACAGCACTTTCCATTTGATGTAATTTTCCTGTCCATACAGCCTAGGAATCTTGTTAGTAGAAACTTGTTACTCATCCAATGATCCAGACATCTTTTTGGTATTTTTGAAATATTTTAAAAAACAGAGAAAATTTAACAAACTTAAACAAAAACTTAAGCACTCTATGAAAAATAATCAGATCTGTGGACAAAATCCTCAGATTTAATATATTTGGACGGATTAGAGTAAGATCTATAACAAAGAAAGGAACTTTAATATATATCTGAGTAAGAAAACACTTTTAAGCCTCAACAATATTGTAGATCTGTGGAAAATGAAAAACAGGGATGTAATAGTTGTCAGCTGACATCATTCTTCATCTTCAAAATCAATAATAATCAGCAACATTTCTTCACAAAAACAACAATAACAAAGCTCTGATACACTTGTCGGTCCCGTAATAGCTCACTCACTGTCGTAACCCACACATAAGTGTTGACAAGAAGGTTACGACTTACTATTTTTGGGAAGAACAATATAATATTAAAGACATAATCAATAATGCTCTAAGTGTTGCTTAACGGACATGAAAGTAACAAACACACACAATAACTCAAAATATTTCCATATATATTATGAAGGATACAATGAAAATCAACTAGGGTTTAAAGGTGGAATGTATGGATTTATAGCAATTTTTCGTACAGGAGGGAGACAGCCGTCAAATCACGATATTCGCTCTGGTCCGTTGTTTTCATAGGCATGCCCTACAAGTTTCCTTTTATAGGCCTGATCTGACACCTGACATTCCCTTTTAAGAAACCCTAATGTTGGTAAAAAACGTATTCAAACGTATTACTAAACATTCTAAGTGTGAACCGGTCTACGAGCAAGCTTTGCAGCTTTGGTCTTTAGCAAGCAGACCTGGTATCCATTAGTGTGCTGGAGAACAGTTCTCCGGGAAAGTTTTACTTAGAATATTTTCCTTAGAAATTATTCATCTTGTAGACTTTAATCCTCTTGACCATATCAAACTTTGCTCGATAAAGTCCTACGAGCAAACTTGTTCTTCAGAGATCCCTTCAACCTTTTATTAACTTTAACTTATTTGAACAAACCCAAGTGTGATGGTAAAACTGTAGCTTGCTCGGGGTTGAACCTTGCTCATTTGAATTCCTTAAGTAATTACTTTATCAACTTTCTTCAAGCTTGTTGGGACCACTGTTTTTTATGAATAAACCTTGCTAGATCCACCAAAAGACTTGGTTTTAGCTTGGTTTAGTCAAGAGTTTGCTCTGAAACAAACCTTTCTTGACTTGAAGAACAACCTTGCTAGACAAAGTGAACCTTGCTCGTTCTATCACTTAAGAGGAATTCCATAAGATAACCTTTTTGGGATAGCAAGATACCTTGCTAGACCAAGTAAAAGTTTGTTGGGAGGCCTAAGTTTGCTTGGTTTCCATACTTAGCCAATTTCAGGAAGGTTGAGAATATTCCAATCTTCCTTAAGCCTTTTTCTCATCCCAACACGAGTTTTATTCAAGTTAAAAGACTCGTTGTTGTAAGGACTATAGATCAACCGGTTCAGCATCAAGAGCAATCCCCTTGCCTTTATCTTGCAAAAACTTGTCTTGCATCGCTAGAATGTGTGCAATCTTGTCAGCGGCGCTTGAACTCGATTGACCAACCGGGTCAGACAATCTCGATGGCTCGTCTGGGGACTGAATATTACCTTCAAACTCGAACTCATGAGAATTACCATCAAAAATCTGGTCTTGAGTTCGATGTTCAGCAGTAGACGGACTTGCATCAACTTGAGCTTAAGTAGATTCAGGCTCAGATTTCTTTTGTTGGCTTTACCCCTGTAAACGAACCGAACATTCGGTGAACTATTCGTGAACTGTTCGGCGGGAAGTTCGTTTATGTTCGTTTATTTATTAAACGAACGAACACGAACAAAAAATTTGTGTTCGTTTAATTAAACTAACGGACATGAACACATGTTCCGTTCGTTCATTTATTTTCATGAACCTTCGTTATCGTTCGTTTATTTATGTTCGTATATGTATTAATGTAAAATAATTAATTATTATATGGATGAGTCATCTAATTAAAAGTTTTATATATATATATATATATATATATATATATATTGTGTTCATTGAAGTGTTGTCATTTATGTTCGTTTATGTTTGTTGTGTTTACTTACATTTGTTTATCTATATTCATTTATGTTCGTTTATCTTTTTCATTTATGTTCCCTTATATTAGATTATAAACAAATGAATATATATGAACACAAATGTTCTTTTTTTAAATAAACTAAAAGGAACATAAATATTTGTTCGATTAAGTGTTCGTATTCGTTTAAAGCTAAATGAATGAACAGGAATATGCCCTTGTTTGTGTTTGTTCGATTCGTTTACAGGTTTTCATTATTCACATTAATGAATACGTTGGTCTCAATCTCTAGGCTCTGTTGATTTTATTTGTGTTCGCTTGTGTTCGTGAACTATTCGTGAACACATTCATTACCATAATGAACGAACACGAACATAAAATCTCGTTCGGTAAGTGTTCGTGAACCGTTCGTGAACACATTATTTCCTTAACGAACAAACACGAACAAGACCATGTTCGTGTTCGTTCGGTTCATTTACAGCCACTTGACTTGGTGGTGTAGTTTCTATAACCATCACACCCGGTCTTGGATCATTCTTTCTCCTTTTTCATGGAATGAGATCGGTGGCTGGTTCTTCTGGAAGATCTTCATCTTGTGTCGCAGTGACTGATTGAGGAGGTTTCAATGCATTCGACTGGAGCTGATCTTTAAACACCTCAAAGTCTTTCAACTGATCAGCAGTAGGTACAGTATGTTCTTCTTGGTGCTCAGTCTCCATGTGCTGTGATGGAGAACTATCTGACTCATCATCGTCAAAGATGGTCTCATAAGCTGAAGTGAACCTCTGAGCAAGTGTCACATGCTCATCAGCAATCGAGGCACTGGCATTAGCAAGAGCAGCCTCAGTTTTAGAAAATCTTCCAAACTTGACTAGTTTGTGAAGACCTTTGTATACTACTTTCGCCCCCTTTCGTAACTGCTTCATCAATCCAAATGTGCTGGGACCCAGAGCCTTCAAGTCGACCGTTTCTACATATTTGAGAAGGTCAGGATAGTGTGAGTCGAATATCGTCTGTAGAAACCTCGGGTACATCAGAAACATCTTTTTCTTCTTTCCCTTGAGGTTGCTCATCATCTTATCGAACACAAAGTTGGAATAGTTATAGTTTCAGTCCATGATCAAAGCAACCACAACCGACATCTGAATGTGGCTGATCTCGTCTGAACCCCCCTTTCATCATGTGACACACGTGAAGAATGTGTGAATCAAGAATCTCCAATAGTGATGAAATAGCTTCTTGATGACTGGAGGGTAGGATCCTTCATATCCCATTCTCAGAGCTACTCCAGCAACAGCGTCAGTGGAGTATTCTGTTGGGTAGTCGAGTTGATCACCAAACAACAGAACCTCGCGAATTATAGCCTCTGAGATGACAACTGGCCTTTTCTGAATCTTCGAGTCAATCGTCACAGCTCCCCAGCACTTTTCCGGTTAATGGAAGCATTGTTCCAAAACTCTGTCACCATCTTCTTGCAAATGACAGGGGTTTCTCGTATAACTTGAGAAATCCTGTAGGTGTTGAGCCCCACTATCATGGACTTGAACTCCTTGTGTATAAGTGGTGGATCATATAAACATCCGACAATATTGTGAGTATCCACAAATTTCAATGGTGCTTGATCAGCCATGACTGCAAAAAACGAGTCAAGGTAATAGTGTATTCACTTAACTGGATAATCATTCAGTATTATAAAGATAATTGACAACTTAGCTAAAGAACAAGGAGCAAAAAAGGCAAATTTAGATAATATTAGTCCTTATTTGTAATTTAATGTCAATTTTAATATATAATAAGTGGTTTTCGGTCTATAAAATTAGTTTTTTGTCCATTAACTAAGTTTTCGGTCCATGTAAGGAGTTCTTTGTCCAACATTGTTCAAGAAAGATCCTGTGCAACCGAGAACTGAAGTTTTTGGTTAACTAAAGTTAGTTCTCAGTTAAAGTTTTACCGAGAACCCTTGATATTTCAGATAATCTAAGGAGTTCTCTGTTTGACCAATCGTTTTCGGCCAAACATTGTTGGGTATTATACTTCAGACCAACGCATCGAATCGTTACTGGTTTATAATAAGAAATTAAAGAAAGCCAACAAGATATTATAACGAGTAATTGAAGCATTTGACGGGTAAAATATAATATTATATTTTATTCCTTTGGTCTTATCCAAGTGGCAGTAAAGTGAAGACCAAGGCACAAGACTAGTATAAATAGATGATTTAAGTCATTTGTTTAGGTAATGTGTGCATTGTGAGATTTTTCATTGTATTGAGAGTTTGTCCCCGGGAAGAGCTCTCCTCGGGTGGCCGTTTCTTTATGATTATGTATGTATGAATGTATGTATGAGGGTTCTTGATGAGAATCATTCGGTTAATGAAATCATACTTCTAAATCTATCTATTGTGTTTTGATTACAATTGTTCATCCTATTATTGATTGTTAATCAAATCGAACTCTCCACATCCGTCCATTATTATCATTCAAGAGTGAATACGAGTGCGATTCGATCCTAACCCGGATCCGAGCTCCACCGTTAATAGCGTTTATTCACGCTTTCGCACTGGGGCTCGGTTGTCATAATTGGTATCAGAGCAGGGTTACCGAATCGTTCAGACTAACCGCTGAATTTGATTTAATTCGCTCTTGAATCTGCCATGGATGTTAAACTTGAAGTTCGTTGAAGTTTTGTGGGTTTTTGCATGGATTTGGATGAACTTTGATGATTGAAGGATAATATATGTGGATTTATGTTTGGGTTGATGATTAGTTCGGAGATTAAACATCCATTTCACATTTATATGTTCAGTTTCGTCCAGATCTACAGATTTCGGTTCATTTTAGGTCAAACCCACTTACATTTGATGTTCTAGATCCGATTATTTGATGAAATTGATGATAGATTGGTGTTAGAATAATGATTTCATGATGAATGGACTGATTTCTATGATTAATTTCATGTATAGTGTTCAATTTCGGATCTAAGATTTTAGGGTTCTTATGTTCAAAGTTTGGGGAAAACTAAAATCACGTGTTTAGGGTAAATTGGTGACTGATTTTGGTTCGTATGATGATTATGATGTGTTTGGAGCCAATTTGGATAATTAATTTCGTGTTTGAGATGGATTATTATGTTTTCGAGCAAATGAGTATGTTTGAGAAAACGAGTTTAAACTGCTGATTTTCCAATTATAATTACTCAGTCTGTTTGCTGCCAAGTTTGTTTTGAATTGATGCAGATCTTGAGATTGTACACGAGTAGATGACAACATCAGCATACACGAATGTTTGTGTGCTTCGAGAAGTTGCAGATGTTTATTCATTCACGAACAATTCACAAGTATTCATGAGTAGTTACATAATTTGCCAATGCGCTGTTTGCTTCTGCACTATTAAACCCGGAATGTTGCAGCTACTGCACATAAATGATGATATAGAGGGACGGTTTCGTCATTTTGCTGCCTAGTTCATACCGGGCAGTTGGATTTGTTACTAATTTTGCTGTGGTTTTGCTGAAACGAAACGAAAAAGGGCTGAAACTGCTGTAAACGAGTTGTTTTGGTGCTGATTTTTGTTAAAAAGTACTGAAACGAGCTTTAACGGGCTGTAAATGAGATGAATTTACTGTTTTTGCTGATGTCCACTGATAAGTGAGCTGTTAACGAGCTGATACGTGCTGAAACGGGCCAAAAACAGGCTGAAATTGCTTATTGATTGCTTAAACGAACAAAAACGTGCTGAAATGCACTGTTTAAGTGCTGAAACGAACAAAAAAACATGCAGAAACGCACTGTTTAAGTGCTGAAAATTGCTGAAACAAACAAAAAATTGTTGTTTTTGCTTCTGTTTGCTGTCAAAACGTGCTGAATATTGCTGATTCGTTGCTGCATTTGCTGATATACGAGCTGAACGTGTTAACTTTGCTACTGAAACGGGCCAAAAATGCACTGAAATTTGCTGATTTATTATTGTTAACGTGCTGATAAAATGTGTTGTTAACGTTCTGATTACTTGATTTTAACGAGCTGATTATATGCTGTTGAAAGTAACGAGTACGGGCTGCTGCACTAGTTTTTATGGGTTGTTTTGTCTTGAACACTTGCTGCTAGGGCTATAAATAGTAATTTCAAAACATATGCAGCAGCCGAATAGATTATTAGCATGCAGAATGGACTGGTGCAAGTATATTGCTGCTGTAATACAAGTTCTGTAGGGGTATTCACGTCTTTTTGAAGCTGAAACGAGTTTAATGTGCAGAAAAGTTAATTATCGATTATCCGAGCACACTTTAACCCCGAGCACATAATCAATAATTGCTCCGAGCACATCTCTTGGAGCCCCGAACACTTAAGTTTTCTTTCGAGCACAAAGTTTTCTAGCCCAAGCACAAGGATAAAATTTTAAAAACTTCGAGCACATGTGTAAATTCTCGAGCATGTCTTGTGAAGGTTTTTAAAGAAAAATGTTAAGGCATATTCACGAGCACGTCCTTTGCTCGAGAGAATGTCCTTTGCTCGAGAGCATGTCTAGTTGACTTTCAAAAGTCAAACGGGCCAAGATGAACAAAATGATGTATACTTGCTTATCCGTTAACTTTTTGACCGTGTGTTCTAAATGAAAATTGTTTGCCCAAGTATGAGTGACCGTTTGGAAGTGACTTTTCTGGTCATCTCAGCCGTTGACTGTGTCGGGTCAACGAGGGGCATTTTGGTCATTTTTGAAGACTTTTTGAGCAAAAATTGGGCAAAAATCACAACAATTTCACAACTTCAACAAGGTGCTTTCAAGATAAAGATGGTTGATTTATCCAGATCATTTCAAGAGTTGACCATGTCAAATGTCAACTTTGAACCACAAAAGGTATCTTTAAATGTGTTTATTTTGAATATTTATCAACAATTCTTGATAGGGATGGTCAAGATTGTTTAAATTGAAGATGTTCACCCGCACTTGATTTAAAGACACATTCATTTATGACATTGCAAAGAAATTGGGGGAGAAAATTTACATGGAATTTCATTGCAAATTTTGGTCGAATCAAGTGAAAGACTCACTTTAAAGAAAATTTTGAGTTTATTTCCTTTTGCGGTTTCGGATTAACTCGTAGTTGATCATTTAAGTTTGAATCATCGATCTTATTCCTATACAACTATATCCGAAAGAGATAAAGAGAATATGATTTGAAATGAAAAATGGGAGACGCTTATTGTGAGGGGGAGAATTTCTATGAAAGGCATCGTAAAAGTGATTCGATGGCATCGGTCTAAGGGGGAGATTGTTGGGTATTATATTTTAGACCGACGCATCGAATCGTTCCTTGTTTATAATAAGAAATTAAAGAAAGACAACAAATATTATAACGAGTAACTGAAGCATTTGACGGGTGAAATATTATATTATATTTTATTCCTTTGGTCTTATCCAAGTGTCGGTAAAGTGAAGACCAAGGCACAATACTAGTATAAATAGATGATTTAGGTCATTTGTTTAGGTCATGTGTGCATTGTGAGATTTTTCATTGTATTGAGAGTTTGCCCCCGGGGAAGAGCTCTCCCTGGTGGTCGTTTCTTTATGATTATGTATGTATGAGGGTTATTGATGAGAATCATTCGGTTAATGAAATCATACTTCTACATCTATCTTCTGTGTTTGATTACAATTGTTCATCCTATTACTGATTGTTAATCAAATCGAACTCTCCACATCCGTCAATTATTATCATTCAAGAATGAATACGAGTGCGTTTGATCCTAACCCGGATCCGAGCTCCACCGTTAATACCGATTATTCACGCTTCCACACCGAGGCTCGATTCTCATATACATCCCCGAGAACCCTAGATCCCGATATCTATGAAGATCTCAGCCTAGAAACTCTTAAAACTCTTGGGTTCCGTCTTGAGATACGAGTCATCTTCCCTAAATCACCAAGAACTCCATTTAAGAAGAGCCTGCAACACATAAGCTTTATGATATGGCCGAAAACACAATAATCAACTTTTCACATAACAATCATACACAACAATTTCACATCACAATCAAATATCTTAGTTAATATATCCATTTAAACCAAAGATTCTTATTAATTCCAGATGTCGTTTAACAGTAACCCGAGAACATCTGCCAAGGTTTCATATACCTTTTAATGTCAACGATGTAAAGGAACAAATATGATTATGATGATAACGAAGATGAATGGGTTAGAAACTTTGGGTTTTCGGCTAGAGAGAAATTAATGATTTGAGATTCAAGTTAATGAAACCAATAATGCAGATTTTTGCCTTTTAAACTTCAAAAGTTTAACTTAGGCCAGTCCATCAAGTCCAAGTTACATTCATCCAAACTTTAATGGGCCACAGAGACATGGGCCGAGAACAGTTTTTCATACCCAAACAAGGGCTTGAACCATGGTTTTGAAAACCGATCTGGTATAGCATTCGTTTCGACCAGAGTAAACATGAGGTAAAAAAATTAATAATAAATGATGTTAAAAAGGAAACAAAAATAAAAGTAGAAATAATGACACAAAAAAAAATTAATCACTCAGTCTTCTTGTAATTTAACAAATTTTGGGATCAGATTTCAGTTTTGATAAACACACAACATCTTAAGAGAAGATCCAAACATGGAATCATATTGATTAAGATGCTTTCACAATGATTCATGTTCAACATTATTATGAAATAGAAAGATAGGTTGATAGAAGGTATAGTAAACTTAGCATGATTTTCATTGCTTCAGTGATACGAGTTATGTTCAAGTATGCATAAATCTTATATGGACATCACTCATGGGCCTGCTATGCCTCCTATCTCTACTCAAAGTGTATTTGGTTTTCCCCAGATCGCCCCGATTTGACTCCAACCCCCTAGTGCTTGATTAAAAGAATTTCTATATATAAACGAAAAATTTTAAGCTTTAAGGTTGATCGTTGAACTTACAAGCCATCGGACTTACATGCCTTACATTCAGAGTGTTTAGAACTTATTTGAATGCCCCACCCTTGTAGTTCTAGTTTGACACTTTAAACATTGTTTTAAAGAAATTTAATAACGCAATATTATATATACACAATTTTTTTTAAATAAAAAACATAACATTTTGAAGATCAAGACACTAGCGGGCTCGTGTATGACTGGGTAATTACTTTTCTGCCTATCATTCAGAGAGATATATCTAGAGACATGCACATTTCTTCAAAATAACTCTCCACGGTAAGTTTAGCAGATTTAGTTTATATCACTTCAACTTTTACGCATTATGGAAAGCTACCATGCAAATCAATGGCGGTTCATTATAAGCCTAGTAACTTAACATGTTAGGCACACAAAATCAATTTTACTATCATTTCCCAAATGTTGGATCAATTTTCATTTGAAAATATTTTAAGCTTCTAAAAAGCTTTTAACTGAATAATCATATCACTTCCCACTTGTGTTACAGAAGACAATTTTAAACTCAGTCGTCCCACTCACTTTTTAGTTTTCAGGTAAATGGCTATCCCGTATGTCTACAGGAACATAACAGGACCAAACATATATAGAAATACATGCCCCTTAAACTTTGAGAAACTTACATAATTTTAAGCGAAAGATTAAAACAAAAACACACCACAATCGTCCAGTTGATTTCAGTCTGTAAGGCCCCGTTCCCGGTAGCCCTACTTTAGCGTCGGATTTACTCATAAACACAGTTCTACAAATCAGAGTTTATTAAAACTTTCGTGGAAATGTTAACTTTAATCATTCGATACTAAACAGTTGATCTTTTCATTAAAACATAATATTCAACATCTTATTTAAATCATCATTTCTCTTCCATCTTTAGATGCCAGCCATTCAATCCATGCCACGTATCCTCCTCATGCTCTCACAATAAACATGTATACCTGCGTGCATACTAAAAGTCAGCTACGCTGAGTGAGTTCTAGTTAATCAGGCAACATACAATTCATTCTTATATACTTCTTAACGTATCCGAAGACACGTATTGATACTTTAACCTTTGTATAAATATCTATAAGAGGAACGTCACATAATATCTATTAAAAGAACTATAACTATTACCCATACTATATGTATTCTCCATAGAAGGAACACTCTATATATGTATTATCCATAAAAGGAACACTCTATATATATATATATATATATTATCCATAGAAGGAACACCCTATATACTTTCCATAGAAGGAACACCCTACTATCCATAAAAGGAACACTATATTGTCCATAGAAGGAACACTGTACTATCCATAGAAGGAACACTATACTATCCATAGATGGAACACTGTACTATCCATAAAAGGAACACTATGCTATCCATAGAAGGATCATTATACATTATCCATAGAAGGAACTCTATATTATCCATAGAAGGAGCGTTGTATATAAACTATTATTTAATATCCATGTAAGGAACTAATTTCTTCCCTTGGCAATACATGCAATATCAGAAGATCGTTCACGTACCGACAAACAATCAATCGTATCTTTCACGTATATCATACATGGCATACACTTACCATTTAAGGTAAGTGTATTAACTATCACATCGAGTATGCACAAAACCCCGAAAACATAACAAGGAAAGGGGCTAGAAACTCACCTGGATCTTGTTTCTTACTCCGTTTATCGTAATTCCATTCTTTAACTGTGCCCTGCTAGATGTATATATGGTACACGTATTAATATCGGTTTTATATCTAGAGTAATCTAGGGTCATTGTATTACATGATACTTAGATTATATTTTATATAAATCCTAGTGTACACGACTTTTAATTATTTAATATTCCTCTTTCTTTCTTTAATATTTTATTATTAGTATAGGACTTTTAGATTATCTTAATATTATCTTTCCATTTCAAAACCGTAATCATGCTTTAGCCTCTCTTTTCTTTTTCTTGAACTCGGGTCTCATTGTAAACAAGCTGGGATGGTCTCCGGGTTTGATCAAGAAGTTTGAATTAGGCCCAAGTGATTGAGTGTAAAGAGTGATTGGGCTTGGCTAAGTTTTGGGCCGGGTTTTGATAAAATAAATAAGATACATAAGCCTATCCTTCTTATCTCATCCATCTGCTCACCCTCCTTCCTCCTTCGTTATTTTTTCTTCTTCTCTATTTCCCTACAGCAGCTCCAAGAAATCGAGTCCCTCTAAATCGATTACAATGTAATCAAGTGTAACAGTGTAATAGATCAGGTATTGTATTCGATCCCAATTGTATTCGAGTCACAAAGCTTGCGATTTTGGGCAGGGCACTGATTGTAATCGGATTTGGGTGTAATCGAACTTCAATGTATCTGAGTTATTGTAATCGAAGTCTGTGTAAGCGAGTTTGTATATGTTTATATATTATCAGTATTGTATGCGAGCTATACATAGAATACCATGTTTGCAAGTCTGGTTGTAATCGAGTTCTATTGTAAGCGAAGTTCATTATGTTCGGTTTGGATTGTAAACGAGTCTGAATGTATGCGGTGTAATCGAGTTTATTGTGATAGATCTTCAATGTAATCAATTTTCAGTGTGTGCGAACTTCCATTGTAACCGAGCTGTATTTGTGATCGAGTCCAATTGTGAACGGGTATAAGTGTTCATTCGCAGTTTCTGAACTCGCATACAATGTATGCGAATTTTGTTGTAATCGGTGCTGGGTGTACGCGAATCACCTTGTAATCGAGTTTCTGGGATGTTGAGCGATTTGGGTTGAGGTCTAAGAATATCTAATTGGCCTCAAATGTGATCGAGTATATCGACTATGACCGATTACTAGTGTAAGCGAGTGGAGATTGAATACATTGTAAGTGAATTGAATGTTCAATGGGATCTAGTTCTTGTAATCGATCGTATTGTAATCGACTATAGGGTAGGTATGCGAGTGTGTGTTCTGCGTATTTGTATGGGAATTGGGCAGTTGGATTTTTGTCAATTGGGCCTCACCCACTGTTCGTTTATTATTATTATTATTATTATTATTATTATTATTATTATTATTATTATTATTATTATTATTATTATTATTATTATTATTATTATTATTTACATATAAACCTTTAAAATGAAGCCGCCTTTCCCAATAAGCGCTCTCGTGATCATTTCCGGGTAAGACTTGACTCGGGACATCATAAAGTTTGGATCTTTTAAGCTTAAAATGTTTAAGACTAGATCGAGGGTTCATTTTAAACGAGCCGTTCATAGTACGAGTTCGTTAAGATCCATTTTATCATAAAGTTTTCAACTTTAATGTTCATTTAGACCCGATCTACTATTGTTTCAAGTTTCAAAGATAAACGTTAATGAAAACGTAATCTTTAAGGATCAAGAACATACCTTTTCGTGTTCGTTTGTTGTCGTTTGGCTTAGTTATGGACTTTAATCTTGGATCTATCTTGTATATGGACGATCTAGTAATATTTAGCATTCGATCTTGCTTCTTCTTTCTTGCTTACTCTTGGCCGTTTATTGTAAGGTGTATGTGTGTGTTCTTAAGTGTGTGTAGAGATTATGGAAGATGGAAATGAGGATAAGGGTTTTAGGATGGTTTTAAGGAGATATTTATACTCCTCAAAGCCCATAGACCTAAGGCCCATTCCACCATCTTGATCCATTCTAATTACTTAAGTCCATAATTCTTTCCATATTTAATATTAATTAACTATTAACACTCGTTTATAATTTCATGGACTTTCTTTTATCTATTATTTTATTAATTTACTATTTCTCAATTTATCTGAGCAACTATTATGCCATAAATAAATTATATATTCAAATATTATTCTTTGAGACTTCAGGATGTTACAAGTCTTCCCTCCTTAGAGAGGTTTCGTCCCTGAAACCTAGCTTATTCCTTGTAAAAGGAACACTTTTTATGTTCACTCACTTTATTGGATCGTCTTTGCTTTCTGGGTTATCCTTCTTATTCCTGACTTGCAGTCACCGAGTGGTGGTCATGTGTTTTAGCTATTAAGGTAGCTTGTTCATGAGGCCCTCGATGTACCAAGCCTCGTCTCGTCTTCCCAAAGGGGCTTTGTTTTATATATATATTAACGCTAACGCCTATGATGACGCTTTATTACCACACAACTATTTATGATAATCAACATGCATTCAAGACAATTCATATCATAATTAATAAACACCGGTCTAAACTTCAATATAAAACAACACGCATTGAGTCATTAATAAGTCAAACATAAAATAAACGTATGGCTAGTAGCTAGCCTTCTTGAATGGTCTTCTCTAAGTAAACGAAGGAACTGTTCTCAAGCATTCTTCTCTGCTCTGCTCTCGTCTCTTGGCTTCCTGCAGTCCTTACTAGGTGTCTATGCCCTCCACAGTTATGACACCTATGGTGATCCTTGCACTCCCAGGAGAAATGTCCCGCTTTTCCACACCTGAAGCAAACACCTAATCCCATTCTGCACTCTCCTGGGTGCTTCTTTCCACATTTTTCACAAACAGCGAACTCCTCTTGCCTTACCTTCTTCTTACGTGGATCCTCTTCATTAGCTTCATCTGGTTTTGGAATTGAGTTCTTTTTCTTCGGTTCAGTCTCCTCCTCTTCACTGATGGCAAGGTCCTCATAAACCATCTCGGCCAATTCCACGGTCTAGTCAAATTGCGGGTTTACTAGCCTTAACCAAAGTGCGAACATTCTGCGGAAGTCCGCTTATGTAACACTTGATCCTCTTAGCTTCATTGCTCACCATGTCAGGTACCAGCCTAGACATGCGGTTGAATTCGGTAGTATACTCCCGGTGTCATCTTTCCTGCTTTCAAGTTCAGAAACTTCATTTCCACTCTTTCAACTTCGGTGTCAGCGCAGAATCTCTTCATCACCAACTCCTTTAGATCATTCCATCTCATCGCCTTAACCTCTTCCTGACCCTTCCTCTGCTCTACCGTCTCCCACCAGTACATTGCTTCGTCACCGAATGATTGAGTAGCATAACCCACAGCTTGGTCGGGACGGCATTCACTGATGCGGATAATTTTATCCATTGCGGTTATCCATTGAAGAGTAGCGATTGCGTCTTCCAAACCAGTTAGCTTCGGCGGGTCACAACCCTTGAAGGAGATGTAGTTACACCCGCCTTGGCCTCTCTTCCCATCACCAGTCTTCGCTATTCGAATCTCACTCGAGTCACCTTTCTCTCTCACATCATCTTTCTTACCATTTCCTCCCGACCCTTCAGCAGTTCTCCCATGGCTTCCAGCAGATCTTTCGGGATTCAGGTTCTTCACAGCAGCGACCACGGCTTGAACAATGGCTGCTTGAACTGCAGGGTCAAGTTGAACCCCTTCGTTGTTGCTTGGGTTTCGCCCAGCTGCGCTTCCTTCGTCTCTTGTGTTGGAAGCGGCTTTTACCGAAGGTTGTCGGACAAGACTGGGCCTACCATGACGTCCAGTGCGACCTCTAGCTCCAGCAATTTCTCTAGCTCCAGCCATTTATATTCTAGAAGAGGAAAACACAAACGTTATCACTCGAGGAATTATTTAGCACATGATTCGTAAGGTAAGTAGTTAATGACATTGATCAAGTGTAATTAATTATTTGCATTACTCCTCAGGTTCTACACGCTTCCATTTATGATTTCACTTGTGCTAGCTTCTACTTTTAAATAGTTAATCAATCAAACAATCAATTAGTCATATCCCAAACATACACATATCCTCCCTTTAACAATTAAGCTAACATTATCATTCATTATTTAACTATATACTTTACCGTTACTGAGCTTGCTTGAGTGACACATGGCTATCTTCAACTGGCATCTTCTTTCTTTTCTCACTTAAGTCTTATTCTCTGTTTGAGTCTAAGCATGTAGGATGCTTGAATCTCTCGAACTTTTCTCAGATACCAACTTGTAAGGACCCGTCCCCGGTAGCCCTACTTTAGCGTCGGATTTACTCATAAACACAGTTCTACAAATCAGAGTTTATTAAAACTTTCGCGGAAATGTTAACTTTAATCATTCGATACAAAACAGTTGATCTTTTCATTAAAACATAATATTCAACATCTTATTTAAATCATAATTTCTCTTCCATCTTTAGATTCCAGCCATTCAATCCATGCCATGTATCCTCCTCATGCTCTCTCAATAAACATGTATACCTGCGTGCATACTAAAAGTCAGCTACGCTGAGTGAGTTCTAGTTAATCAGGCAACATACAATTCATTCTTATATACTTTTTAACGTATCTGAAGACACGTATCATAAGAGGAACGTCACATAATATCTATTAAAAGAACTATAACTATTACCCATACTATATGTATTCTCCATAGAAAGAACACTCTATACATGTATTATCCATAGAAGGAACACTCTATATATATATATTATCCATAGAAGGAACACCCTATATACTTTCCATAGAAGGAACACTATACTATCCATAAAAGGAACACTATATTGTCCATAGAAGGAACACTGTACTATCCATAGAAGGAACACTATATTATCCATAGATGGAACATTGTACTATCCATAAAAGGAACACTAAGCTATCCATAGAAGGAACATTATACATTATCCATAGAAGAAACTCTATATTATCCATATAAGGAGCATTGTATATAAACTATTATTTAATATCCATGGAAGGAACTAATCTCTTCCCTTGGAAATACGTGCAATATCCGAAGATCGTTCACGTACCGACAAGAAATCAATCGCATCTATCACACATATCATACATGGCATACTCTTACAATGTATGCGAGTTTTGTTGTAATCGGTGCTGGGTGTACGCGAATCACCTTGTAATCGAGTTTCTGGGATGTTGAGAGATCTGGGTTGAGGTCTAAGCAGATCTAATTGGCCTCTAATGTGATCGAGTATATCGACTGTGACCGATTACTAGTGTAAGCGAGTGGTGATTGAATACTTTGTAAGCGAATTGAATGTTCAATGGGATCTAGTTTTTGTAATCGATCGTATTGTAATCGACTATAGGGTAGGTATGCGAGTGTGTGTTCTGCGTATTTGTATGGGAATTGGACAGTTGGGTTTTGGTCAATTGGGCCTCACCCACTGTTCATTTATTATTATTATTATTATTATTATTATTATTATTATTATTATTATTATTATTATTATTATTATTATTATTATTATTATTATTATTATTATATAAACCTTTAACATGAAGCCGCCTTTCCCTTTAAGCGCTCTCGTGATCATATCCGGGTAAGACTTGACTCGGGACATCATAAAGTTCTTTTAAGCTTAAAATGTTCAAGACTAGATCTAGGGTTCATTTTAAACGAGCCGTTCATAGTACGAGTTCGTTAAGTTCCATTTTAACATTAAGTTTTCAACTTTAATATTCGTTTAGACCGAATCTACTATTGTTTCAAGTTTCAAAGCTAAACATTAATGAAAACGTAATCTTTAAGGATCAAGAAAATACCTTTTCGTGTTCGTTTGTTGTCGTTTGGCTTAGTTATGGACTTTAATCTTGGATCTATCTTTTATATGGACGATCTAGTAATATTTAGTGTTCGATCTTGCTTCTTCTTTCTTTCTTTCTCTTGGTCGTTTATTGTAAGGTGTATGTGTGTGTTCTTAAGTGTGTGTAGAGATTATGAAAGATGGAAATGAGGATAAGGGTTTTTAGGATGGTTTTAAGGAGATATTTATACTCCTCAAAGCCCATTGACCTAAGGCCCATTCCACCATCTTGATCCATTCTAATTACTTAATTCCATAATTCTTTCCATATTTAATATTAATTAACTATTAACACTCGTTTATAATCACATGGACTTTATTTTATCTACTATTTTATTAATTTATTATTTCTCTATTTATCCGAGCAACTATTATGCCATAAATAAATTATATATTTAAATATTATTCTCTAAGACTTCGGGATGTTACACAGTCTTTAGGTGAATGGCTATCATGTCTATAAGTAAATGACAGGACCAAACATATACAAGTATATGTCCCTCAAACTTGAGTAACCGACGTAATTTAAGCGAAAGTGTAAAAGTATAATTTTTATTGTTTATTTTAATAATAAAAAACACTTTAATAATAAAACACACACACGCTCTTTTTCAAATTTTTAATTTTCTTCCCCTAAATTTTTGTAGAAAATTTTAACGAAAATGAAAAAATTTATGTACAAATTTAGCCTAAAAAATGCTCAATCATTGAAACGAAGCATGTTACGAAACCCCACAAGCACATTAAATCTAGTTGTTCCGGCCGGTTTTTTAAATAAGTCCGCCACATTATTATTAGTGTGAACTTTCACAAGATGAATCAATTTCCGGTTGTAACAGTCACGAATAAAATGAATTTTAATGTCAATGTGCTTGGTTTTGGAATGTTGAACATGATTTTTAACAATAACAATAGCAGCATCATTATCACAAAATATTAAGGTGTCAATAATTTCCAAACCATAATCCAGCAATTGATGATGCATCCAGATGACATGTGAACACCAGGCTGACGCAACAACATATTCAGCCTCGGCAGTGGACGTAGACACCGTTTGTTGTTTCTTGCACTGCCATGAAATAAGTCGATCACCCAAGAACTGACATATAGCATACATAGATTTCTTGTCAATATCATCTTCACCGTAATTGCTATCAGCAAAAGCATATAAATCAAAATATGAGTTTTTGGGATACCAAAGACCTATCTTCGGTTCCCCTTTTAGAAATCTAAAAATACTTTTAACAGCAATTAGATGAGAGAGTTTAGGATTAGCCTGGAACCGGACGCATTGACAGACAGCAAACATGATGTCAAGGCGACTGGCGGTGAGATACATCAGGGATCCAATCATTGACCGATAGTAAGTTTGATCTACAAGATTCCGTTTAGGATCGGAAAAGAAGAGGTCTTTCCGCCATAGGAGTTGTCGCGCTCTTTAAATCTTGAAATTCAAACTTTGCAAGCATATCTTCGACATATTTTTCTTGATGCAGCAGAATTCCCGTTGAACTCTGACGAACTTGTAATCCCAGAAAAGTTATCATCTCTCCCAACGAACTCATTTCAAATCTCTTCTTCATGACTTCTTCAAATTCAGAACACAATGCAGTACTTGTAGACCCAAAGATGATGTCATATACATAAATCTGAACCAAGATCATATCCTTGTCAACAGTTTTGATAAACAGTGTTTGATTGATGGTTCCTCTTTTGTACCCATGCCCCAGTAAATGAGTCATCAAGGTTGCATAACATGCCCGAGGCGCTTTGTGTGGACCATAAAGGGCTTTATCTAGCTTGTAAACATGAGTTGGATTCTTTGAGTCAACAAACCCTGGTGGCAGATCCACATAAATCTCCTCTTTGACTTAGCCATACAAAAATGTTGTCTTGACATCCATCTGATAAAACTTGAATCCCATTTAAGAAGCATATGCCAGAAAAATCTGAATGGCCTCAAGTCGAGCCAAATGAGCATATACTTCAGTGTAGTCTAAGCCTTAAACCTGACGAAAGCCACGAACTACGAGCCGCGCTTTGTTTCGAACAACAACACCATTATCATCTTCCTTGTTACGAAAGACCCATCTTGTATCTAATGCCTTCTTTCCAACCGGTAGCTCAACTAATCTCCAAAACTTAGGTTTCTCAAACTGATTCAATTCCTCATGCATGGTGTCCACCTAACTTGGCTCTTGTAACGCCATTTCAACTGACTTAGGCTCTATCTGAGAAATGAAACAAGAAAATAAACAGTTGTTGATATGTCCGGTCTGACTTCTGGTTGACACACTTCTTTCAAGAGGACCTATAACATTGTCAATTTGAAGATATCGTTGAACTCTTGTCGGAATTAAATGCCCGGGAACAGAGGCGGTAGAGGGTAAGTTTGTTGGATCTTCAAGGATTTCAGTAAGTGGGTTTTTCCATCCGGATGTCGTACTCCCCCTCTGGGAATAGAGTGCTTCTAAAAATTTGACGAATCATATTCTCCCCCTCAACTGATGAAGCATCAACTGCAGGTGCTGGTGAAGACACAGTTTCGGAAACATCTTCTTGTTGACTAGCTGACAACGGTTGAGTAGTGTCTAATGATTCTAAAGGATCAATACCCAGCACTGGGGACATGTGAGATTTAGTAGGTATGTCTTCTTCTTCATCAACAGAATTTGAAGCACCGGCAACAGAAATTTCTGTATCGACAACTGAAAACACATTGAAAGGCTTAAAGAGTTCAATATAATCAAATAACCAGTCAGGACCGACACGAGCTTCATTCTCTTCTAGCCTGTGCACGTCATACGATTCCACTATCTGCTTAGTTGTCTTGTTGTAAACTATGTAGGTGGTACGACCATCATATCCAACAAAATAACAATCATCAGCCTTGGCTCCAAACTTTGGAGTTGTTTCAAGATTCCGCAGAGTACATGGACACCCAAAAGCTCGAAATTGTGCAACTGTGGGCTTGTGACCATAAACAACCTCATAGTTAGGTCAGAATGATCAAAGATACAAGAAAACAAGTATTTATAATGGTAGGTTTAATAATTATAAATAAAATGAACCATATTTTGATATTTTATCCCCAATCAACCTACCCAATTACATGGAATCTATCGAAAGATTTTGTAAAGATTGTTCATCATCAAATTGCCAGTGTTATCATCATATGAAAATGAAATCAATCATGTTTTATTACGCAACAAGGGTCAATTTACGTCATTGGGTTTAAAGTATGGACAAATTGAAAGCACATCAGTCAAATCAATTAAAGAGTTGTATGTGTCTTTGGAGGCACATGTGTGTCACATGGCAAAGATAAGATAAAAACAAATATAAAAAAATACAGATTTTGATAAAAGAAAACTATTTCACATACGCAACGAATAAATGGGAACATAGGTATCATGGATTTAAAAAAGTTAAAATGAGTTCCTTACATACAAAAAGGTGTCTTCATCTGAGATTTGTTGATCAGCACTCGATTTTAGACATAACATGTTGTGTTAACAGCCTCTGCCCAGAAGAACAAAGGCAGCTTTGAATCATACAACATAGTTCTTGCCGCCTCGATAAGAGTCATGTTCCTTCTTTCAGCAACTCCATTTTGTTGTGGTGTCCGAGCGGAACTGCATTGTCTAAGCACCCCCTTTCGGCACAAAAATATTTCAGTGTTGAGTTCCTGAATTCCGTGTCGTTGTCACAACGAATACCCTTCATCTTTAAGTTGAGTTGATTCTCCATAAGCACCACGAAGTGTTTTGTCAATTCCGCAGCCTCACTCTTATTTGACAAGAAAAACACCTAAGTGAAACGTGAGCAATCATCACTAATAACTAGACAATAAGAGCTGCGAGAAAGACTCAAAACATGAACTGGACCAAACAAATCCATATGCAGCAATTGAAAAACTGATGAAATGGTATTAACAAGTTTTGGCTTGTGAGATTTACGATTGTCTTTACCCAAAGTACAATGCACACATTTTTCAATGGTAACAAAATCATTGACAGTTAAACCTCGCATTAAGTTGTTTTTAGCAAGACGGTTTAGAATTTTAATGTTTGCATGACCAAGACGATGATGCCAAAGCATGGCATTATGTTCTGACACTTTTGAAAATAAACAGGTGATTTCATCAGGAACATTTTTGTTCATATCGATCACATAATCTTTATATTTTCTCTATGATCAAACAAGAACCCAATCTTCTGGTATGATGATACCAGGTTTTAAAATCAAGCACTCTTTGTTAGTAAAATGAGTTGAAAACCCCTTATCGCAAATCTGCGAGACGCTGAGCAGACTGAGCTTCAACACAAAAGTGAAATTAACATTTTTAAATTTGAGCACACCATTACTTACAGTACCCTTCTGTGTAATCTTCACCTTCTCTCCTCCTGCAAAGGAAACATACCCACTGTTAAAGATTTGAATGTTGTGTAGTTGGGAGATGTGTCATGTCATGTGCCTGGAACGGCCACTATCAACATACCAAATTCCTCCATAGTTTTTCCTGCACGATATGCAAGATCAGTTAGTTTTTGGTACCCAGTCCATAGTAACACTGGGTAAACCTGATTTATCTAAACTTGTCACGGGTTGCTATGACATGTCTTCCCGATTATCTAAGATTGAACTTGATAACTTGATTACCGGAGATTTAGGCAACCATTCATATATTGTTTTAGAAGTTTTGCCTTTTTTATGAATGGATAACTTAATCTCTGGTTTTCGAGTGGGAGACACAAATAACTTTGACTTCTGAACTTCTTACGGTCTAGAAACCGACTTGGTTCTTGACACCGAAACACAGTTTCTATCACTTTTTCGAAACATGTTAGGCTTGGTCTGATGAGGACTAAACCTATCAGCCTTGTTTCTTTTCCAATCACCGTCAGAGGGATTTGCCTTATGATACCTTGATTCCTTTTGAGGGGTATTTCAAGGCATATACCTCTGATAATATCCATAATATGGGACATATGGACGGTGTGGACAGTTTCAACCAATATGACCAGGAATATCACAATTAAAACATGTTTGCTTTACTTGGCATTTACCACCTGACTTATTGCTTGATTTATCACAATTTTGACCATCTGAACTTCCTTCTTTGACAAACTTAGGTGATGAGTATTTACGAGGACCCTTATTTTTATCAAATTTATTCAAAAACACACCACCAGATTTCAAATTTTTAGAGGAATCAACCACACAATTGTCTTTGCTCTTAAAAACAGAGCCCACACAAAAATTTGAAGTCATAGAATTCAAAGCATTTTAATTTAAAGAAATGTGAGAATTAATGTCTTTATTATTCAAAATATGCAAATCATCATCCTCATCAGTCCAATCCTCGACAATTACTTCATATGCACGCGAAGTAAACGCATTAGTATCATTTACCCCTGAGATTGATTCATTAGCATTTACTGAACTAGGAGCATTTTTACCGTTTTCAGTTGATTTGCCATACTGCATGGTTTTTATCTTTTCTTCATACTCTTTGGTAAGAGGACGACTAGTGTAGTTATCCTTATATGGAGGGGGTACAACATTATACCCAATACCCCCATCAGCGTTTTCTTTCCACCATAATTGATTTTCGATCATGGAGTTAACAACAGCACTGGATCCTTCAAATATCAGTGTAGCGGAATCGAATGATGATAATGAATAAGCTTATTCGTTATACAATTAAAAGAAGAATGACCTTCATTCGTTATCAATGTAGATAGCGAGTGGACTCTATTCCTTATGATTACTCATAGCGAATAGGAATTAAATAAACAATTAAAAATGAAAAGTTTCTTTTTCAAATTTTAAGAATTAAATAATGCATCGAAAACTCGTGTTCCGATGAACTTTACTATAAGATTCTTACCACTCGGAATAAGATACAATACCTTAACGTGCTTTGCGTTCAAAACAAATAAGTTAAAATCAATTACTTTAAAGTCGATTAACTTAAAACAATTAAATAAATAAATTAAAGAAAAACGTGAGAAAATCTGTTTGGTATTTTCTTTTTCAAATTTGTACCCTTTAGCTCAAAAATTGAAAATAAAGCAGAAAATAAACTGAAAACACAATATTTTTTAGATTTTTTGAATATTTTTGAATTTAGAGCAAATAAAACAAGAAAAAATATGAACACTAGTCTACGAAAGTAATACATATTTTTGTGAGTTGAGCAGAGAATCATATTGGCCAAATCGCCGTTCCATCTCAATTTTATATTTCCTCGTAATTATGACTGGTGTTAAGTCGGTCATTGATATTGTTGTCCACTTAAATCTTATAACAAACCTTCGTGTATTTTTGTGATATGATTTAGTTTTCAATTAAGGCACATAATATCAGAAAATATCAGCCCCTAATCTCGGTTCAGACCTAGTTTGACTTTTACCATGTCATCCCAACTTGACTTAAACCATTATACTGCTGATCAAAATATAGAATTTATAGATTTATAAGCAATCTAAGCTCATAATCCCAATACCATGTATACCCTCGTTATCAAACAATACACCAAGCTTCCTTTACTATGAGTGAGTATGCATGCATGAGTTAATCTGTAGGCTTACAGACATTGTATCCCCTGGGGTCTGTTTCTTACTAGTATTAAGACGCGCGCAAGGGAGGAACCATGTATGACTAACAACGGATTTTGATCGAGTCAGTAATAAATTTGTACGATGTACATCAGTGATCAAGTTTAATGACTTTGGGTTCGCTTTAAAAGCATTCGAAATATTCATGTTTATGAATACCCAGAAAATAAGTCGCACAAAGACTCACAGTGTCCAGAAACCGGATGCATCCCATCAATACAGAATTTGAGGCCATAAGACCATACACCGTTGAAGCGTTAACCATAAACTAGATGCATTTTATTTAGAATTTTTGTTTTTGGTGATCAAACAGACATAAGGCTTGAGTATAACAGGCTGTTACATTTATGCCTTCATTACCGAATTTTTTGGAAGAGACCAACACCCCTTTCAATTTGGCAGTTCTTTATGTTTATATCACATATTTTACCTTAACAATTTGGTTAAGACCTATCAATTCACCAATGCAATTAGGCACTCAGTCTTTTAAGCTTATTTCTTTGTGGATATGGGACTAGATGATCAATGTACTACCATTTTCTCTTTTTGATTCAAAACTCATTTTTTAGGAGCAATTTAAAGTTTTTATATTTTTAAAATATTTTCATGTTTTTGGTTTTTCTCTATACAAACAGAAAATCACAATATTTTTTTATTTTTCCCATTTTCTCCCCCAAAATCAAAATATTAAAATAACCAAAACAAAATAAACTTTACAAACAGAAAGTGATTATCCGAGCTTAAGAATATCAGTAAAATTTTTCAATCCCTCTAAACCAAGCAAAAAGTTAAAGCGAGTTTTATCAAAAGCTTTGGTAAACAGATCAACTTTCTGAAAATCCGTGTGCACTTTCTCTAATTCAATTAATTTCTTTTCAAAGCAATAACGGATAAAATGATATCGAATTTCGATATGCTTCGTCTTAGAGTGGTACACTGGGTTCTTTGTGATACATATAGCAGCTGAGTTATTAATAAATATGGGAGTAGTAAGAAACTTCAAACCGTAATCCCGCAAGTGTTGCTTGTTATTGCACGATTTTGGTCGTCTTAAGTCTTTGTATTCGTTTGTAATTTATTATTATTTTAATGTATGGGCATTTTAGTAATTTATAAGTCCCATTCGTTATAATTAAGGCTCATTCGTTAAGGATTTTTAACGAATGGACCTTAATCTTTAATGATATATATCCATTCGTCATGGAATGTTGACGAATGGGGTATAGCGAATGAGTCATTCACTATACCATTTTGTTATTTATGTAATGAATACGAATGAAGGTCATTCGTTAGGGAATGTGTAACGAATGACATTTGTCTTCTATATATTGGCTGATTAATCTGCATAATAAGTTAAATGTTTATAGATATTCTCTCCTTGTCGTTACTCTGTCCAACTGATGACTCAACACTTCATTAACCTAATTAAGATTATTATACATAAACATATATCATATAACTAGATCCGGTGATCAATTGATTGAAGCTCTAAGGCATTCTCAGGTGGTATCAGAGCATACCATGGTTAGATTGTGTATGTGTTAAGGTATTTCATCTTGAATTAAGTGATTAATTCATTGTTTGAATATTAAAATAGATCCGAGTTTGTGTTTATTGATTTTCATTGAATTAGCATACTAATACGTTAATTGGATGTTGAAATTGATTGGAATTCGATTTGGTTTTGGTAGTGTGATATTGGTTGTTGGTGAATTGTGTTGTTAAGGTGATTAAGGATGGAATTGAATTGAATTGAATTGAATTGGTGTGTTATGGGAACAGAGGATCTTGTTCATGTTGTTTATGGTTTTTGAACTGTTTTTGGATTGATTATAGTGGTTTGGATTGTTTAGGGTTTGTCTGCGGGACTGAGACGAATTGTTTAAGCTATTGGTTTTGAAAATTGGCTAAGATTTTGCAGATCAATTCATAAGTTTGTATTCATTTGTATCGTGGGTTGGATCTGGGAATTCCTAGATCTGGAAATCATTTGTTGAAGATTTGAAGAATCATACACTCATTCGTTATGATGAAATTGTTCATTCGCTATAAGATTGATACTCATTCGGTATCAGAGTGAAACTGATTCGTGCCATATGTCAAGGTTGTTACAACGGAATAACAACCTCATTTGTTACTGTAGCTGATTCGCTATCAGTTATTCGTGATACTCATTCGTCATTAAACTTTCATTCCCTGATTCGTTATATATATATATCAATTCGCTACCACTTTCATCAGTTATTCATTAAGCTATCTGGGTGTTGATTCGTCGTCTCTGATACCTCATTCGTAATAACTATTCATTATCATCATTCGTGAAGACTGAGAATCATTAATCATGTCATTCGTTACATGATTCATACCCCTATTCGTTAACTAAATCTATTCGTCATTTCATTCGTCACTGTTCACCTATAATTATCTATACTCATCCATTCATCCTACCATTCGTTACTGATATTAAATTTTAAACCTTTAAGTATTAAGTTTGGCCAGATGGCTGGTTATTACGCACTAGCTTCCCAAAATGTGTTGATGCAACAAATGTTATCTCGATGCTGAGATTGGATCTCATTCAAAATGTCCTCGTTTAATGAAATTTAGCGGTTTTGCTAAATGGGAACCACGATTTAAAGCACATCTAGTGTATGCATGGGCACAATATTGTATAATATTGTGGATATAATTAACATGCATACATGGGCATCATTAAACACCAAAGTGTCATGGTTCGGATTTGGTTGGGTTATGGGAGGGTTATTATTGTCAGCTGATGGGGTGATAACAGTGGGACCGGGACATAAAATAGATCCATCAACATAACTAAACAATCAATTTGTGACTAAAAAAGGATGAATCATGGTTTACCAGTAACCAAAGTTGGTGGAGTTAAGATAAAACCAAACTTTTGAGAATTATGGTTGGTTTTCGTAGTCGTGGATAAGGAAGCAAACAACACCATCAGTATTAGGTATTAGAGGTTGATGAGAACAATGAGGAAAGGTGGTAGTAGCTTTTGTGTTCAAGGGTGGAGGGTGGTGACAACCGTTTTTGTGTCGATTGCTTAGGGTTGTAGAGCAAGACTCTGATACCCAGTTAATATTGGTAATTGCATTTTGTAATTGATAATGTAGATCACATGTGTTTATATATAATACATAATTACAAATAGCACCTCTAATATAAAATAACACATTAATTGTCTAGTATTATCAAATGTGATACAAATTGTTATTTTTGTTTTTTTAAAAAAAAGAGAGAAAAGAAAAGATGAAAAGATATTTACATGACATTAGTGCATTAGCAGATAAGACAAAAACTCTCATCTTATGAAAAAACAAATTTGACTCTATTTTATATATGTAGTTGTCATTTTGTTATATTTGTAAGATCTTCCTCTAAATTTCGTGCATGAGCGTGCATGACATTGAGTTATATCATCCACGCTCATGTATTAAAAAATATCTTTTGAAAACATTATTTTAATACAAAAGCATGAGCATATGGGTTTAATTATTATTATTTTTATTTGATATAAGAAAATATAACATTAGCTAACACCTCGTTTAACGAAATATAACATCAGTTAATAGGAATGACCAAAATGGAAAATTGTAACAAATCCTTAATGTAGAGAATGATTCTTTTAGTTAATGAAAATTAAGGAAGAAAGATACAGTTCACTATGTACGTAAAGAACTGAAATTAAGGACGAAAGATATCGTTCACATACTTTTAATAATTACAAAATAGTGTGAGCATCATTGATAACATGAGAAAATAAATGGTCCTTTAACGGTAAACACAAAATTTGATAGTTAAATATGTTGATCAATTCCTCATGGTGATAATGAAAAACATGATAATATGATAAACCCATTAATCATATGCGTACCTGTTATATCATGGAGAGTAGTAACCGCATCGGAGAATGATTGGACGACATAGTTGTCAGCTTGATCGAGTTCCCCTTTAGGATGTATAGTTAAGGATGGTGTTAGGGTTCTTGAGAGGAACCTTTAGTAGAGAGTAGACACATAAAATTATTATGTGTGTGAGATTAGGTTATGATGTTAATATTTTATCTCTCTTTATATACACTCAAGGGGAAACTCTTTATTAGTTAATTAAAGGTAATATGGCCCATCAATAATTACCAAACTAATATATAATAAGGTAAATTAATATATTGATCTAATATTATATAAATGATAATGATGGCCATATAAATAAATAAATATATATTATATTTTCTTACATTCTTCCACTTGGCCGAATAATCATTTATTATGAGTATTAGATTAGTCTGATCATAAGTTAATACTCATTTTAGCTTTAAACTCAAACTGGAGCAAAGAAATACAGTCATTGAATTGAACATCAGCTCAATACCCCCATTAATAATACTGTAGTTCATATTTAAAACCTAAGTAGTTATGATCAAAATTTTAAAGTAAGCCCTTCAGAACGTTTGATTTGTATATTAATTCGTCTATTTGTCATTATGCATGCAGAACATATTAAGAGACGTACAAAATCAAAACTTATGAGGAAATTTAATAGTTAATCATTCTTAGTATGATATGTAGTTGCACATAGTCATCAATAACCCGTCATTATTATAAGCGCTTTCATAATATATATGGGCGAGACTTTTAGTTATCGGATCCTTAAGCATACCATGAATGTATTCGATATGAAAATTTATATTCCTCAATTCGTTCATAAACGAATAATTAGTTTCATATCGAAATTTAATGCAACACCTCTCGAACTGTTACTGTTTGAGAAAACATGGTAGCTGACTTTATCACGGTAAGTCTTCAATATATAATTTGTATGGAGTTAATAAACTTATGAGTCCACTGATAAATTTTCAACAACATATATTGCTAATGCGTTTTGATTAATCAACATATTATGTCATTATAACTTAGATTGTTGTTATTAGTTCATTATGACTCCTCCATAAGTTATATTTATCTGTTGACATAAGAATATATCCCGAAAATTACATTATGTTATCTTTATATATAGAAAAGTTTAGGGTAATCAATCGTTTAAGTTCTCACTTCTTCATAATAAATTATAGTCTCTCGTTTCTTTTAAAAATATTTTAATACTCTTTTAAATGCTTCAAATTAACCTAGACATATCTAGTGTGTTGCAATTTGAGTAATATCCGAACGAGTATAGACTTGAACCTACATAAGGCTTCTACTTAATGAAGCATAAGGTAATAATCTCAATAATCCTATATCCTCTAAAGGAGAGCAATATTGTTTGTTACATGTGAAATGACCCATTTAAGGTAAAATTTATGGAACTAACTAACGTCCATTCGGGTCTATCTCATAATGTTATGATATCTATTACGTAAAAGATATCTTTGAAATCTATCATATCAAAGTATGTACGAACAATGTTTTGACTACATATACTTGTCAGAAGAATTCCATCTATATAAGGACAAGTTTGTTTTTAGTTTCTCCCACTCATCTTGAGGTAAGTACATTAATCCACTTGGTTTTTGATAAAAAAAATAGTTGTATAAAGATTTCATCACATTTTGATGTCTGCATTAGCCCATACATGGATTCTGTTGACTTACATACTAAGTGTTCTTTGACCTTCAATTTAGAACTTTTAGATTGTTTTATGAACATGTAAATTTGTAAGTCATTTGTTAGGGATAGTTGTTTTAATGTTCTTCTAACGTAGCTCTTTAACTATTATAAGCTACTTGAACAATGATGATCCTGAAAGAAAACTTTTGTAATATAGATTATAAGATTTTTTGATGATTTATTCCCCTTTGCATATAACCTTTAACAACCAATCGTGCTTCTTAGTGTCTTTAACGTTTGTATTAAGATTTAGTTTAGTTATGAACACCCTTAGGTGTTTCAACAAAATCTCAAAAGTTATTTTGACTTATGAAGTTATTTGATAATAGTAGCTTTATTCCCACAGAAGATTGATTGATTTTAATGGTTTAATTAGAAAGGGTAGGATCATCAAACATTCCAACATCCATTTCAACTTAGATAAAGAGGTTACATAATCATCAAAGTTAATTGGCTATAAAACCTAGATGACTTCTTGAGTTGATTATTGGGTTTATTAGAAGTTTCCGTTTTATGAATTAGCTTTTGGTTAGGTTTCTATCATTTTCAAGATTCTAAGTCTGTAAGAGTTGGTGCAGTATGGTGTACAAGAGGTGTAATTGGAGTTAAATTTGGATTAAAATTTAATGACTCTCTTCCCCCTGCCTCTTGTAATTTTGTTAAGTCATTATAAGGACTTTTACTGCTCTTACTGACCTTAGAAACCTTTAGGAAATTAGCATGCTTAGGGTCAATATTTAAAGACCAACAAATTCGAATAGAGAAACAAGTTAATAATATAAGTTGTTGCAGTTTCTCTTGGTGAGGATTAGTTTAGTAAGAAATTTGAATTTGCCCACGTTTAAGCAATAATGAAATTTTTGTAAAAGTAATAGTAAATTCTCAAGAGATAAGTTTTAATGTAATAGTGTTGCGATGGAGCAGTGTCTTGTACAAGAGGTGTAATGGAGCTAATATCAAGTTTTCACTCCCCCGCCTTTTGCAAATCTTCTAAGTTATGATTGAGACACTTAAGGCTCCCACTGATCTTTAATATCCCTAGAAAAACTACATAAGGAGTTTCAGTGATGTACGTGATGTGGGAATTTCTCATATATATGTTAGGCTTGATTTGATTTCATTATTGTCCGGATGCCATAATAAGCTTAGGGACATATTTAGAAGAAATCGTATTTGTTGGGTTTTAACAAGATTATCAAAGTCCATATAATCCATTATATGTTAAAACGCAGCGGATAATAAAGTTTTAAATCTTGTTAGTTTGGTGAATATAAAAAAAAATTTATATAGATTAACCCAATGTCCGGATCCATATACAAAATACATGCTATCAAAATAACCATAGGGTGTTTCATGAATCATACCTTCAAGTCCGAAAGATAAAGAGGATGAAAGATATGAACGGCTAGCTTCCAATGGAGGAAACCTCAAGCTTGTATACCCAACGAGCTCCAACAAACACCTTGGTTGCTAGGGTCCTAACACTTGATGCAAGAACAACCTTTGTTCCTTTTCTTCTTCTTGTTCTCGGCCTCAAAGGGAGAAAAGAGAGAGAAAGATATATGTGTGAGAGAAGGTGTAAATTATTATTCACCCAAGAATAATGATCCTCCAATCCCTTCTCTTGCATATCTTGAAAGAAATAAAAGGAGGAGAGAGAAGAGGGAAGAGGTTTTTCCCACCCAAAATTCAAATCCTCTTTTATTACTTACATTTATTTACTTATCATGTTTATGTTATAAAACATATCATAAGTACATGCAATATGTTATTTAACCAATTTAAATAACATCTCTCAAAATATAAATTATCCATATAATTTATTTAACACACAAATGCAAATATTTAGAAAACCCAATTTCCAAATATTATAAGTGTTGATAATCATTACTTAGATCATGTCTGATAATAATTATCGTGGCGTTTGTCTAGCTTGTTATTGGGTATGACCCGACTTTATCAATACGTACTAGCCACATCAACTCTAATATGTGTCTTGGGCAGATCGATTCCAACAATCTCCCACTTGCACAAGGTACATATAAGATTGACGAAAATAGCAAATACCGCTTAACAACGGTTTACTATCCCTAATACGCATGACGAAGTGCCATTCAATAACATCATCCCCTTCAAGTCCCATACTTGAAAATGATTTAGGTGAAACTATCATTTATCCTTTTGCCACGAACTATCATTCTCTGTTGATTTAACTTTTCAAGCCTTAGACATTTAACTCTCAACGAATAAGAGGAGCAAATCCCCTATTGACTACATACGTCTCTCACTATCACCTTGTATTATACTTGAGCTTAGCCTTATGTACTGACATGTTTCAGAGCAGCGAAGAACTAAGTCAAAGTATAATAGTCGGAGAATATCAAGACCCAATATGTATCTCAGGTCGGAGGATACTATGATATTCGCCTTTACTCAAATTTACTTATGTTCACAAATCACAAGGATTCCATGCAGTAAAATTGAGGGCGGGTCACGTCCAATATTTATCCCATAAATATCTATGAACCTTGGCAGCAAACCCTTTGCTATATTCATACCTCATGAATATCTACCAATCCAAGTTCATAATAGTCTTACCTTCACATTTGTTCCCACAAATGTTATCGACTACGGACATTTAGAATAATTAACTTATTCATGGATTTAAACATGCTAAAATGGAACATAACTCAAAAGTATAATCATAAACCATAATCATATGAATGAGCCAATATAACAATTGTTCTGATATCCAAATACAAAATAGATCAAATCCAATCACTAGAATATCGAAGTCCTAAGGCGCAAGTACGACCCTCATGCTTCGGCCTTTCAAGGAGCTTCGTGAGTGGATCCGCAATGTTTTGATCAGTGTGAAATTTGTGAATACATATCTTTCCCTTTTCAACTTCATCCCTTATGTAATTGAATCTCCTCTCAATGTGCCTAGTCTTTTGATGTGCACGAGGTTCCTTGATTTGAGCAATCGCACCCTCGTTATCACAAAAGATTTCTAGAGGGTCCTGAATGGTATGGACTACCCCTAGATCGGCAATGAACTTTCTAATCCACGCAGCTTCTTGAGCTGCCAAGGAGGCGGCGATGTATTCTGATTATGTGGTGGACAAGGCTACCACGTCTTGTTTTGCGCTCTTCCAAGAGACAGCACCACCATTTAGAACGAAGACATATCCCGATTGTGATCGAGAATCATCTCGATCAGTTTGGAAACTCGCATCAGTGTAACCCTTTACAACGAGTTCCTCCTCACCAGAGCCATATATCAGAAACATATCCTTAGTCCTACTAAGGTATTTCAATATGCTCTTAACAGCCATCCAATGGCTGGTTCCCGGATTTTGTTGGTATCTACTTGTCATGCTCAAAGCGCATGACACATCCGGCCTGGTGCAAATCATGGCATACATAATGGATCCTATAGCAGATGCATATGGGATTCCATTCATTTTGTCTTGCTCATCCTTTGAGCTTGGACATTGAAAAGCACTCAATGTTGTTCCTCTTTAAATGGGTACGAAACCTTTCTTAGAGTTGTCCATCTTGAACCTTTTCAAGATTTTGTCAATGTATGCACTTTGATTCAAACCTATCAACCGCCTTGACCTATCCCTATAGATCTTTATTCCCAGAATATAGGCGGCTTCACCAAGATCCTTGATGGAAAAACAACTTCCAAGCCAGGCTTTTACACTCTCTAAGGTTGGAATGTCATTTCCAAACAGCAGTATGTCATCGACATATAATACCAGAAAGGTAATGATGCTCCCACTAGCTTTCTTATACACACAAGCTTCATCAGCGTTTTTGATGAATCCAAATTTCTTCACTTCATCATCAAAACGGTGATTCCAACTTCTAGACGCTTGTTTCAATCCATAGATTGATTTCTTCAACTTGCATACTTTATTTGGATGTTGTGGATCGACAAAACCTTCAGGCTGAACCATATAGACATCTTCATTAAGATGCCCATTCAGAAAAGCAGTTTTAACATTCATTTGCCATATCTCATAGTCATAATATACGGCTATGGCAAACAATATCCTTATAGACTTTAGCTTCGCCACGGGCGAGAAAGTTTCATCATAATCAACTCCTTGAGTTTGAGTGAAACCCTTTGCTACAAATCTAGCTTTATAAGTATCCAAGTTTCCATGCATATCAGTTTTCTTCTTGAAAACCCACTTACTTCCAACCAGTTTGGAATTAAGTGGTGGAGCAACCAGGTCCCATACTTGGTTGTCATGCATGGATTGCATATCAAAGTTCATGGCTTCCAACCATTTATCACAATAAGATTGTGACATTGCATCTCGGTATGTGGTTGGTTCATCAGAATCTACCACATAGCATCCATCCATGAAAAATCCATATCTTTCAGGTGGGGTGCTAATTCTACTAGATTTTCGAACATTTTGTGTGGGTTGATCAACCAATTGATCATTATCAACAACCTCTTGTTGATCGCTAGTGTCAACCAAACGTGTATCGGCTTGTGTTTCTCGATCCTCCTCGAGTTCCATAGTTCTGTTAGTTCCTTCCATAAAGAACTTCCTTTCCAAGAACTTAGCCTTGCGAGCTATAAACACTTTATGCTCATTTGGATTGTAGAAGTAATATCCCAACGAATCTTTGGGATATCCTACAAAGATACACTTAGTGGATCGGCTTTCAAGATTGTCTGGGGTGTAGATCTTAACATAAGCCTCACAGCCCCATACCCTTAAATATGACAGTGATGGAACCTTTCCATGCCATATTTCAAAAGGTGTCCTTTCCACTTTCTTGGTTGGTGCCATATTTAAAATACGGGCAACAGAGATCAGTGCAAACCCCAAAATGACAGAGGTAATGTGCTTCTAGCCATCATAGATCGAACCATATCCAATAAGGCACGATTCCTCCTTTCAGACACACCATTATGTTGTGGTGTTCCAGGTGGAGTAAGTTGTGAGACAATCCCACAACTCCTAAGATGTTCTAGAAACGCATCATTGAGGTATTCACCTCCTCTATCGGAACGTAGTACTTTATTTGTTTTGTTAAGTTGATTTTTTACTTCATTTTGGAAAACTTTGAACATTTCAAAGGTTTCATTTTTGTGTCATAACAAGAACACATACCCATAGCGACTATAATCGTCGGTAAAGGTAATGAAGTATCTTTCACCATTTCTTGTCATTGTCCTAAAAGGACCACATACATCCGAATGTATGATACCTAATAAGTCTTTCGCCCTTTCATTAGTTCCACTAAATGGTTCTTTGGTCATTTTTCCCAATAAACAAGATTCACATTCATCAAATGAATCATCACTTGATTTCAAAAGACCATTCTTTTGAAGTGTATGAATCTGATCCTTGCTTATGTGACCAAGGCGACAATGCCATAGAAAAGTTTTACTCAAATCCAATTTGAGTCTTTTGGTGCTTGCTTGGTACAACGGGTTATCAATGGATGTATTATCATGAACCAATTCATAAATGTCATTAAACGGCGTTGCTTTAAAATAAAAGACACCATTCATGAATACATAAAAACCATTGTTTACAAACTTGAAATCATAACCAAATTGTCTTAATAAAGAAGCAGAGATAATATTCCTAGTCAAACTAGGAGAATACAGAATGTTTTTCAAAATAACTTCCAAACCATTTGGAACCTTCAAAACATAATCTCCTCGGGCTTGGACGTCAACCTTTGCTCTATTGCCCATGAAGAGACTTATATCTCCTTTCTTGAAATCATTTCTTCTTTTGAACCCCTGCAATGAATTGCATATATGAGTTCCACATCCGGTATCCAATACTCATGTGTTAGAAGAAATAATATTAAGATCAATATTGATCATGAAAGTTGTACCTGAGGTTTGCCCCGCATCCTTCTTAGCTTTCAACTCTTTGAGATAGGTCGGACAATTTCTCATCCAGTGACCTATCTCCCCACAACCAAAGCACGGATCCTCAGCGCTAACCTTTAGCTTCTTGAGTTTTGGTTCCGCCTTTGCCTTTCCCTTGAACCCTTTCTTGACTTGCCCTTTACCAACGGCAACCTTTGCCTTTGGTTCCGGGTGATGCCTTTTCTTCAAGCCACCCTCATTGATCGTGAGAACGGGTAAAACCTTTTTACCCATTCCGGCTTCGGCTGTCTTAATTGCATGAAGCTCACCAATGCTTTTGTCCCATCCGTTCATGTTGTAGTTCATGACGAATGTCTCAAACCTTTTAGTTAGGCCGTTCAGGATCAAATCTGTGACTAACTCTTTTGAGACGGGACAGTTAAGCCGATCAATGGCATGCATGATACGGATTGGGTTTCTTCCATATGGCATGCATGAAGTGCTCGAACCGTTTCGAAGCGCTCCACCCTAGCTTGAGTAAGGAACATTTCCTTAAGCTGGGTTATCATGTCATATGCCCCATGATTCTCAAAATCCTTTTGGATTTCGGGAATCATTGTTCCCAACATGAGGCAAGAAACTTGCACCGAATCTTCGGTGTATTTCAGCCAATCCGCATAGGCATCCAAGTTATCGACGTCGGGTTCATCGGGAATAGGATCGTCTAATATGACTTCTTCTCTTGCTTGAGAACAATTCTCAAGTTCCGATACCAGTCCATAAAGTTGTTAAAGTTTAGACGATCCTTATCCAGAATGGATCTAAGTGATAGATTATGCACATGAGGGATAATAGCATTCTGTGGATTGTTTGCGTCCATCTATAAAAGAATTTAACAAAGTTCAATTTAGTATTTTCAATATCAATAAATTTTAATCTTTATTACCCTTTAATGTCTCCAAGACAATTAATGATTAAAATCTAGAATCCAACGTTTCATTCAAATAGTAGTTAGGTGACATTTATCCTACTATTCAAATTAACAAAGTAGTCATCGTTTGACAATTGCAACCCTTTGCAACTTCTAGTTTTATGGGATCGGTTAAACATCATATGTTTAGTTGGCATGTTTAATCCCATCAACACCTTTGAACGCCATGTGTCGGTGACCCTATTCACATGGTTTCCAAATCAAGTCGTCCTACTTACCCACACGTGTGAGTTTACACATACAAGTGGTTACGTGACCCTCATTTCAAAAGTATTGTAAAACCACCTCAAGATCATAAGTTTTCTTGAATGTGGTTAGGTGACCCTATCCCCACATCAAGTCTACAAGTGACTTAAGTGTCGTATAAAAGGATGGTGTTCAACTTCTTTTAAAAGAGATTTTAGTTTTCAAAATTCTAGATTGGAAAACTATATAATGTACATTCCATTTGCATTCATTCAAATGTATGGTACTTTTGAAAACCAATTTTCAAATTCCTTTAAATAAACCCATTTTATTATGAAATCATTAATAGTTAATAAAACTAATTTTATCACTTAATAATTTCAAAGGAATCACTTTTATGATAGTTGTCGATTTTAATTGTTAACATCCAAACATGATAAAACAATAAACATAAATCAACCACACAAGCATAAAATACAAACACAAGTTCATAACCATAACCACCTAGAATGATAACACTTGTTGACCGAAACAAGTGTGCCAAAAGATCTCTCCTAAGGGACGAGAATGACACAAGGCATGTGTCGGTGAACTCCCACTTGATCCCGCATCCATATGCTTTAAGTGTCCACCTTGTGTTGTGACTCTTCCACTTTATTTGGGCTTCCATTTGGGCTCCAACTTCAGCTCCTAGCTTCCATGGTCCTCCAAGTGTAGGCTTTGGTCATTGGGTTAAAATCCCATCTTGGACTATGAGGTCCATTAAGACCCAAAACCAAAACCGTAACTTTGTTGCTTCTTCTTTTACAAAAATATATATATATATATATATATATATATATATATACTAATACATTTTTCTATAGTAAAAGAAATACAACTAATCTACTTATTATTACAAACCAATATGAAATAAATAAATAGATTACAAAACCCAAATAAATGAATATTACAACCAAATTGAATATTGAATAAATCACAACACAAACACACATCCAAAGGTCATGGCTAGGTTATGAACATCCAAGTGCACATCCAAATATGCAAGGTCTTAGAAGAGCAAAATGGTTCCCCTCTTACCCATAAAACATTCGGCCAAGAGAAACAAAACCGAAAGTTTCGGGTTTTGTCCAAACAAAATAATTAATCATCCACATGACTTAATTCTTCAAGATTATCACATGCATGTAAAGTATAATCTTGAGGAACCAAGGGGTAACCAAAAGCCAAAAAAACTTTTGGCCATATGGTGAACCACACCATAAAACCCGAAACTTTTTGGATCTATGAAGCATGTATCCGTATAAGCGGCTCTTGATGCCATTGTTGGGTTTTAACAATATTATCAAAGTCCATATAACCCATTATATGTTAAAACGCAGCGGATAATAAAGTTTTAAATCTTGTTAGTTTGATGAATATAAAACCGATTTTATATAGATTAACCCAATGCCCGGATCCATATACAAAATACGTGCTATCAAAACAACCATAGGGTGTTTCATGAATCATACCTTCAAGTCCGAAAGATAAAGAGGATGAAAGATATGAACGGCTAGCTTCCAATGGAGGAAACCTCAATCTTGTATACCCAACGAGCTCCAACAAACACCTTGGTTGCTAGGGTCCTAACACTTGATGCAAGAACAACCTTTGTTCCTTTTCTTCTTCTTGTTCTCGGCCTCAAAGGGAGAAAAGAGAGAGAGAGAGATATGTGTGTGAGAGAAGGTGTAAATTATTATTCACCCAAGAATAATGATCCTCCCATCCCTTCTCTTGCATGTCTTGAAAGAAATAAAAGGAGGAGAGAGAAGAGGGAAGAAGTTTTTCCCACCCAAAATTCAAATCCTCTTTTATTACTTACATTTATTTACTTATCATGTTTATGTTATAAAACATATCATAAGTACATGCAATATGTTATTTAACCAATTTAAATAACATTTCTCAAAATATAAATTATCCATATAATTTATTTAACACACAAATGCAAATATTTAGAAATCCCAATTTCCAAATATTATAAGTGTTGATAATCATTACTTAGATCATGTCTAATAATAATTATCGTGGCTTTAGTCTAGCTTGTTATTGGGTATGACCCGACTTTGATCAATACGTACTAGCCACATCAACTCTAATATGTGTCTTGGGCAGATCGATTCCAACAGTATTAGGTATATATGAATTGATCTCTTTAAAACCATGGACCATAGAAGTCAGATTAGATACAAGTAAATGGCATTTTAAATGATAAAAGAATTATGTGTGAATATTCCGTTTTGAATAAGTTCCACAAATGTCAGTAAAATATAACTTATGGTGGACCCACACTTATTCCTTAAGCCAAACAATGTTTAGGGCATCTAACACATGATTAAAATCACTAAGAATGAGATTAGATGAAAAAATCACCCTCATCAATCATGTCATGATTTCTCATGAAATTTGGTTTTAATGGATGAATTTTATAAGTCTTATTTGTATTCTGTTAAATTCTTATTTGCATGATAACAAAACTTGTGAAAGTATATAGTATCATCTAGTTCTATTTTATAAATGCTTCAATCCAGATATTGATAACAAATAATATGAGAGTTTAAGGTAAGAGTGACTTTATGTTGGCTATGCAAACCTCACAACTGTCATAATGTAGCTTAAGTATTGACACTAAATCCTGATTAATCTCCAAAATATTTAAGGTATCATAAAACGTAATTAGAAGACAGTTTTTCATGGTTATAATAGCCTTAACATTTAAATTTTATCACTAACACTCATGTTAGTTATTTGTTGATATCAGTAAAGAAACTTATAGAACTAGACTCAACCTATCATGTGTTAATTGGAATATAAGGATTAACATACTTAAATATCATTAATATACTATTTTGGCCAGATATTCTTTTGAATTATGGATAGCTTTGTTACTTATGTCTTATATAATAACATATTTTTACAACGACACTTCTCCTTAGAGAACCTAAAGCTGGAAGTAATACTTGTATTTTGTCTATGAACCTTAGAATTATCCTCTTTTAGGTTTTAGTGGTAATGAGTTGAATAACATCTTATTTTTCCAGTACCATACATTTCTTTTCTTGTACATATGTTGCTGATCAACACACTCAATTTCCTTTAGTAATTTTGAGTCTTATAGTTTACTCTTAAGACACCAAATTGTACTATTGAAAATTTTAGTATGTAATATACTTGAAAATTGTACTTATTTTCATGAGTAGGCCCTTAATTTTATGGGTCATGGTATTGTACATTATGATGTATTCAGGGTTACAATTTAACCTTATAGTTAGAATTTAGAAAGAATGCATGCATCTTAGGAGTTATTTTAATTATTTTATAGATATTAGATTAGTTTTAGGAAAAACTAAATCCAGATGAACTCTATTTGATAGCATGAGTTTATTGATTATCATAAGAGACATTATGTTTGACTCATCCCAATTTCCATGCTCTAAGTTTTTTCTTTATTACTATTATTAGAAAGAGCAACGAGATGGTCATGTCTTGAGGATAATCTAAAAAAGAGAAGAGCTAAAAATTAGTGAAACTCTTTATGAAGCAAAATATATTTGGGTTTGAGATTAGAGTGGATGAATTTAATGAGATAGTAGTTTATAGAAGAAAATTATAGTGAGTAATGTTATGGGATATTAAAATAATACATATTGAAATGATCATTAGATTAAGGAAGGATCATTAATGTGAGGATCATTATATGTTATTGAAGATGTGATATGTTTATTATTAACATTAAACTAATAGACTATAATTTAAAGTTATACTTAAACAAAAAATAAATCACCTTTGGGCAGAATTAAAATTTATTTAAGTATGTGTGCAAAACAATTATAACACATCACCTTTGGGCAGAAGTGAGACAAGTATTTTAATTATGCACAAGTTAACTTTGCTGGATATAAATGTAACACATCACCTTTGGGCAGAAATGAGACATTTAAATCATGTTGGCAAAATTAACAAAGCTTTGTAATTAGACTTGAATGAGGGGTAGATATAACACATCACCTTTGGGCAGAAGTGATACATCAAAATTCATTCAAGTAAAGCTTTTATGTTTTGTAAAAGGTTTTAAATTTTAAGTATTTACAAAACATTTAATTAGTTAACAATAACATGTTTAGTTCATAAAAGTTTTGGTTTTCGGTTTTGTAATGAGTTCTCAATTAAATTATGAGTTCCCGGTCAACACTTATGAGTTCCCGGTCAACATTTATGAGTTCTCGGTCAACTTATGAGTTCTCGGTCAACACTTGAGTTCTTGGGTTTTATTGGGTTTTCGGTTTTTAATAAGTTATTGGTTTTTAATGGGATATCGGTTTTAATGAGATTTCGTTTTGATGAAGTCTCATTTGGTGAGATTTCGGTTTTTAGGAGATCTCAGTTTAACCGAGATTTTGGTAAGCATTAAAATACAAAAATTATTTAAGGTAATAATATTTTGGTTCAAATTGTTAGGGATTAATTTTATCTCCAAGATTTGTTTAATTTTGAAATTTATATTTTTAATAATTATTCAAATTTCAAAAAAATATTTGGAGATTTGTTTATCTAATTATTTTAGGAAAACACAATCATAATCCAAATTTTAACCAAAATATGTATTATTTTCAAAAAAACAAAAAACCCATGATGAATACGAAGAACATCACCGAAAAAACCATAAATTTTTAACAAGTTTTTAATGTGAAATCGGGTTCTAAAAGTTTTAAACAATGTATATATAAACCGATTTCAATAAATACAAGCATAATAAAAATCAAAATTAGGGTTTACCAAGACTTCAGATTCATGTCTTCCGATTTAAATCCAGGTTTAATGGAAAACCATGAAGAACTAATTAAATAACATTGCTGTTGATACCACATGTTGATCAATTCCTCATGGTGATAATGGAAAACATGATATTATGATAAACCCGTTAATCATATGCGTACCTGTTATATCATGGAGAGTAGTAACCGCATCGGAGAAGGATGTAGACAACATAGTTGTCAGCTTGATCGAGTTCCCCTTTAGGATGTATAGTTAAGGATGGTGTTAGGGTTCTTGAGAGGAACCCGATTTAGTAGAGAGTAGACACACAAAATTATTATGTGTGTGAGATTAGGTTATGATGTTAATATTTTATCTCTCTTTATATACACCTAAGGGGAACCTCTTTATTAGTTAATTAAAGGTAATATGGCCCATCAACAATTACCAAACTAATATATAATAAGGTAAATTAATATTTTGATCTAATATTATATAAATGATAATGATGGCCATATAAATAAATAAATATATATATATTATATTTACTTACAAAATATTCCCTTAACATTTCGTGTGTATTCACGAGATACTTTTACGTAGTGTTTGGTATACATAAATGATAGGCGGAATAGAATGGATTATTGTGACAGAACGAAAAAATAGTGTTTGGTTGGTCAATTGAATATAATCACCATTTACCATGTTCATTTTATTCCGACAAAATTACAAAAATTGTCCTTTATGTTTGTACCAAATTTCACACGTTGTCCTTTATCTTTAAAATTGATATTTTTATCCTTTATGTTTACAAATTTAACATTGTTTGTCCTTTGGGCCTAACCCGGTTGGTTTTTTTTCGTTGAGTTATGTCATGTGCCTTGCACATGAGGGCAAGTTAGTCATATTACCTGTTAAATTAAAAAGACACTCACTCACCCACATCACCCCACCTACCGCCACCGCCAGGCCCACTGGTTCATCACCACACTCACCAACATCCTCATCCCCAAATCTGAGCCCTACACCCACCGTCACCATTGTCATAGACTTAACAACCGCCGCTGCAACCACACTTAACAACGACGACACTAAGATCTGGTTTCCCATGACAACGCCACTCACAATTCCCCTTTCCGGCACTCAGATCTGGGTTCCGTCACATGTTATCATGTGGCTGCATTTCCGGTTGCCTTTTTCGCCGGAACCCTAAATCCACTCTCAAGACCACGACTGCCACAGTCAACTCTATTCCGTTTATAAATAAAACTCTCTGGTTCGACCACAAACCCCGCCATTCGCATCTCCATCGTTTTCCCCGTCAACTTCCCCAATCTCGCTCACAAATTACGGAGTTCGAATCAATCAATAACGCCAACACATATGCCGGAAGAAATTAACACAATCAGGGATTACAGATGATCCCTTACGCGAAGAAACAACGAACAAATAACCGTCGCTGGCGAAGGTGATTTCTAACGGATCCTCCATTTCCGGCGGTCAACGTGTTTACGGCGATTGAGAATAAGGCGGAGTAAGGTGATTGAGGTGGAGAGATTGACGAATTCGGCGATCTATAATCCGGTGCGGATGTTTATGTCATCGAAGAGGAATAGTTACTAGGATTGTGATGAGGAGGTTGTTGCTAATGGTGTGGTTGTTGGATTTGGCTACTTTAATAGTATAATGTGACTGCAAGTGATTTCGATTCATTGTTTAACTGATCTGAATTGTTTTGGGTTTTGTGAAATGCGTTTGTTGATGATTAGAAATGGACTGAGATATTCTGGATGGATTCTAATTATCATCAATTGAGAAAAGGAGGGTATGGTTGTTATTTGGTGGTGGTGGATGAAACGCAGATAGTGAGAGATTTAAATTTTCAAGATGTGTTTTTTTAATTTAATAGGTAAAATGACGAATTTGCCCTTATGGTTAAGGCACATGACATGACTTAATGAGAAAAACTAACTGGGTTAGGCCCAAAGGACAAACGTTGTTAGATTTGTAAACATAAAGGATAAAACATATCAATTTTAAAGATAAAGGACAACGAGTGAAATTTGGTACAGACATAAAGAACAATTTCCGTAATTATGTCTTTTATTCCCTCTAAAACATCTCAAATTCATTTCATCATCACCTTCTCCTATTTTTTTCCTATCCATTCCGTCTTTCAAACTATATCACCTTCACCACCTCTCACTATCACCCACTACCGCCACTGCCACCCTCTCAACCCCATCCCCACCCCCAACACAGCCACCGCCGTCTAGCACCATCCATCATCGTCACTCTCTCACCACCATCGCCATCCCCTCCCACCCCCACCCCACCCCACTACCATCAACCACAATTATTTTATGTCGCCACCACTGTTACCCACCAACACCACCGCCACCATCAACACCACCGCCACCACCATCATCACCAACACCAATCTACTCACCCCGCGTAACACGAATTTACTCTAAAAGTCAAACTATAGTATACTTTTCAAACGTCAGTTAACAAATTACGAAAACATAACACGTGTAATACCAAAACTTCATGATCCACCACATGTCAGATGTGATCCATGAAGCAAAAAAGTAAGATTACTATAGAAGACCTACAAATCTATTGTGAGTCGTCCATCAACCTACCTTAAACAAGTTCCGACATCAAACTCTAACCCAAAAAAACACAAGAAAATATTCTCCTAATTATAGTAGCTCATGCTTTTTACAAAACAGATAAAATTGACATTTAGACTATATGCTGTGGTTTTACTTAAAAAATGTATAATGCTCTGCTACCTGGATAATGAAATTTTAACTAATCACATTTCATATGGTTGTTATGGCTAATAAGATAACAAATATGAAAGAAAGGAAAAAATAGTAAGACAAATAAAACTAATTGATGATTGGTTTGGGTGTATGAGAGTATGGTCTCTTCTCTCTAACACGCTCTTTGATGCTTTTTGGGATGAGGTGGTAGGCGGGGTTAGCCCAAGAATAGTCTTAAAAATAATTGAAATAATAGTTCATACCTGAACTGTAAATAAATAGCATTTTATGTGGGAGAACTGTAGTTTTTGTCTTTGTAGTATGAATCCCATATCTAATAGTTTTAAATTTATAATTTCATTCAGTACTTTTGTTTTCACTTGTAGTTAAACATGACCCAACTATCTAAGTTAACTTTAGTCGTTAAAACCCATCAGCATGCCCCTCGTGTTAGGGTGATTTTGTCCTTAAACTGGTTGTTTAATCGTGGCCCGTTTATCTACCAAATGTGTCATGACTGAAGCCACCAGAGATGAATCATAATCCTCGTTTGTACGTGCAGGTTTTGTGAAAGATGAAGGAAAGAATGGCGAATTGAAAATGGGATTTTGGAATTAGTGTTGGGGTTATTTGGAGAGAAAATGACAATATTGTCCCTTACGTGAGAGGCACTCATATGGGTTTAACGCCCAGAGTTAATGGGGTTGGTTAGGCTGGGTTTAATTGCAAGTGAAAACAAAACTATTAGACGAAAACCGCAAATTTGAAACTATTTGACTAAAACCGCATATTTAATCAAACCAAAAAGACGAAAATCACAATTCTCTCATTTTAAATTAACACTATTTCTTTGTTTATATGAAGAGGTAAAGAATAGACTTAACTGATTCGTGATACCGAGTTATATATAAAACTTGACACAAGTACATCAATACAAGATGCAGCCTAAAAATAAAAGTAATTGGTCAACACGAAAACAATCTTCTTAACCTCAAATTTTTAGTTTCATTTCTTTCTGTATTTTTTTTAACTATCAACTAAGTAACGCCGAGTACTTCGTACGCGGCCCCCATTGGCTAAAGGTAGCCCGAGCCGGCCACTAGTCCAGACGGATGGAGCCCCTAGCGGTCCACCTATTGAGTGACTCACCTGATAAAACCTGACCTCCACGCCCGCCAAATGGCACGACATGACGACAGCGAGTAGCCGGTAAAACCGGTTGAGATCAGGACTCGAACGCCGGCAAGCCAGGGTCATCCCTCATATCTCCCATATAAATTGGTGATAGTGAGGTTTGAAACTTCTACCTCTCACTTGTAAAACGAGTGCTCTACCATTGAGGCACATCCAATTTATCATTTCTTTCTGTGTTAATCTACATCTTACTATATAATAAAGGAATAACATTTTGGACACTTGTCCTCTCCTTGTTAGCCAAGTACACGTGTCAAGCAAAGAAGCAGTGTGCTATTGTGTTATGCGTAGAGCCTGTCCACGTCTCCTCTGCTGAAATTTCCTTTTACCCCCTTTGTAAATCTTCTTGTGAAAGCTTCCATTCACAAACTTCCTCAACACACTTGCTTAACCTGATTCAAATTACAAAGCTTCTTATCACATACATACGTCATTTCATCAACATCTTGCTTTGAATGAGATTAATGGACCACAATTTCTCCATCAATATCATCAGGTATTCGTAATCTAGAATGGATTCCTATTCAATCAATTTTTAGAATTTTTGTTTGGTGTTGGTTTCTATGGGCTAGGGATTCGATTTGGCGTCAGACCACCAACATTCTCTTCCGCCATGGCCATCTCTGAATCCAAACTCATGTCATATACCTTATGTTTCGATCTTTTACTCACAAAAAGCAGCATATTCTGCTATAATTTTGTTAATCGAGTATTTTAGGGTTCTAAATCTTATGTTTTTTGAACTAATTTTAGGGTATGGAAAGTTATTAGTGGACAGCGAAGAGAATAAGAGCCGTGGTGGCTCCGATGTTGGAAAATTAACTGAGTAAGTGATCCTAAATAACATTAACATGTAGTTTTTGATGACGGCTCATTGATGCCCTGTTTTGGTTATGCCTAATTGGTGTTTTATTGTGTTTGTTTCTTCTAATTGTTTAATGATTTAATTTTGTTATTGTGGATTTCTTTTTCCATATTATGGTGGCTTTGGAGATTGAAGAATAAAAGGAAACAAACTGAGAACGAGAAGGTGACTAAAGCTACAAATAATGTTTAGCTGCATTAAACTAATCGAGACCATGTTAAGTCCCATAACCATCCATGGTACAAGAAAACAAAGTATGTCTTTTATACGGTCGATGAATGTAGATTTAAATATATCTTCAATGAAGATACTTTGTTAGTTTTCAAAATTGATCGGCGAAAGAAATCGTCCATTGGTGTTTAAAACACATGGCGGTGAAAGTTTGTTTTAGCTTGAATGGTTTAGTTTGATGTTTAGGTATTTTGTATTGATACTTCTTGTTATGAATGCTGGTTGTTTGCTTTTAAATGATCGATTTGGTGGTTTAGTTTTTAATTACATGAGTTTTTATTTTATATAGCTCTTATGATTGTTTTATTTACTTTTGTTAATGTATGCTACAAAATTTACGTAATATCCAATTTCAACAAACTAACATACTACAAAGGAAAAACAAAACTATTGCATTTTTAGTAACATAGGTACTATATAAAGATTTCATTTTAGTACATTCAAAAAACTTCTCATGTGGTAATTTGAATGGAGTAACGTAATATCTAAGTTCTTTCTTCGCATATTCTTTCTTCGCATAATATTATTGTCAACTATACTACAATTTAAAATTTGATGTAATAACATCTATTTTATCCGGCCCGTGTATTACACGGGCATATAATCTAGTATTCTAATAAAGTAAATAACTAGGTACACATGTCATTTGGATATTCACTTTAAACAAAATTTCATACTCAAAACTATTTTTCTATTTATAATAAAAACTTATTTATGCAGTGTAATCAAAACATATCAATCAAATAACTAATTACCTAAATTACAAATATTACAATATACGGGTATTTATGTTAGTATAATAAAAATATTATATATTTAATGAAATCATATATACCTTTTTTTTAAAAAACAATTTTTTTATAAACATTTTTCAATGTAGGAGATGAATGTTGTAAAAATTAGTGAATGATATTTTTTGGTATAAGCAGATAAAAACAAGAAGAAATTCTGAATGAATAGCAATTTTTTTTTCACGTATTCATTCAACCTCCATGTATTCATGCAGTTCTCATCCATCTCTTTCAAATTTGTAATACAAAAACGTGTTTTAGTCATTTTAATTTAATATATGATGTTCTCTTTTTATTTCATTTATAATAAAACATCTTATCTTTATTTAGAATTCCCTATTCCATTAAAAAAATATAAATACAATATATAAAATCACTATGTGCATATTTTTCGTGATTATGAATAAATGGTAAAGTTAAATATAAAGGGAGACATGAGAAATGTTAAAAGGATTTGTAGGCACACAAAAACCTCTCAAAAAAATCATAACTCAAAATATAAATAAAGAACGAAAAAATTTAAAAAACCAAAATGTTTCCCGCATCATTCCCGTTCTCTGAAAAATGATGAAAAGACACAATACCGAGAAAAAAGACACAACGATGAAAATTAACAAAAGACACAATTATAAATAAAAAAAGACACAATAGATCGTAAAATATAACACAATGCCAAACAAGATATATCACAATATAAAAAATGACACATTGTCAATGAGCAAAAGACACAATCAATGACGAAAATAAACAAAAAAATATATTGATAAACCAAAAGACAGTGATTTTTTTCCTTCTACATTGTATCTTTTTTTAACGAAAAAGACGGGAGAATCATTATTGTTTTTTTACTTTTTTTATTTTGAATTATGATTTTTTTATTAATTTTTTAGGTTTTTTTATTCTTTTTTGTGGTCACAAATACTTCTTATTTTTGTTTTCCTTTGTAGAATAACTTGATCTTATGAATAAATTGTGTGAGAATGCATCACATATTCGTATGAATATTTCATTAGAAAATATAATTTAAACTTATTAAACTATCTAATTTGATAAAATATCGTGTTTTTAATTTAATCATTTTTTATAGTTTTTTTGTACTTCTTTTAAGCTTTCTGTGCATTACACATGTTTTAAATCTAGCACCATTATAAATTTATGATTATAAATACAAACACGCTTTAGATGTTTAAACTTTACAGCAAAACATAATGCATATAAATAGTTAACTAGAGATACAAATATAAATATAAGGTTTGATCAAATACAAATTAAATTAATGTGTTAACTGTGAGAATCAAGTAGGGTAATTATATATATATATATATACAAATATAGTAGTTATAATTATGTAATTAAATCATAGTAATTTTATTTATACATTAACTTTCCTCTATAAATATAAAATCCTTTTTTTAACAACTAAATATTATTGTATACTATGGGGATCGAACATTTACCACCAAATTCACACCCAAACCATCTTACCATCCCACCAAAGTAAAAATGGAAATATAAAAGCCTTTTAAGCTTACAAAACTAAACATGTCAACTTATTTATACTACATGTTAACTCAACCACAATCTGTTATACAATCTTCACTTGTGGCCTAGTGGTAGAAGACTTGAGTTCGCCGGTGAAGACTCAAGTTTGAATCCAACTTATGTCACATTTGAGTTGATATTGACAATGAAAGATTTGAGCTAGGCCTTGTGCAAAGGTTGTCAGTTCGAATCCTAAGCCCATTCGGGTTTTCATCCCACCGTGTGTTACGCCAGAGAGTTATGCTCTTCTGGTGGTATAACGACGGTTAAGTGGCAGTCAACGGTATGGTTTCCCGGGGGAATGCTCAAGCCAAACTCTGAAGCCAGCGTGGGTCCAGTTAAGACAACATAGTCTGGCCATAGTGGGGCATCGGGGCTCTCAAAAATTGGAGAGTGCGGTAACCTAAATACAAGAAAGTTATCGTTCTAAAAAAAGATAAATATTACATATCAGAGCTTTAGCTCAACTGGTATTAAACAAGAAGTAAATATTAGATTAAAGACAATAAAATCATAAGTTAGAATCAGATTTCAACATGGTTTTACCGCATTAATCCTTCAGGTAACGTGTTAGTGACTTAGACTACCTAGCGTTACATGTAATTAGGGGTGTTAATCGGGTCAACCCGATCAGGTTTCGGGTTAATCGGGTCGGGTTAGTCGGGTTTTCCTTAAAAAATATCTAACCCGCAACCCGACCCTATTAAGGTTCGGGTTAGTCGGGTTTGGGTTATTCGGGTTTGTCGGGTCGGGTTAATCGGGTTAACCATGTTACTTTATAATTTTAAGTTGTTTTATGTGTTTGTAACTTGTAGGTTGCAAAATTTCTCATTTCACTTAATTTTCAATTTCTTTTACAAGTAATTATCTTATAATTTCACATATAAACCTGTAAATGAACCGAACGAAAATGAACAAAAGCGTCCGTATTCTTTCATTTAACTTTTAACGAACACGAACACTTAATCGAACAAATATTTGTGTTCATGATCATTCATTTAAAATCTAAACGAAGAATTCACGAACATAAATGAACATAATTAAACAAAGATAAACGAACATGAAGGAACATATATGTACATACATTAACAAACATAAATGAACGCATTTAAATAAACACAAACAAACAAATATAAACTTATTAGGGTGATATAATTACTAAATGCAAATAATATTTAATAATTTTCTATTAATATGTAAACGAACATGAACGAACGTAAACAAACTTAAATGAACGATCATAAACAAACATTCACAAACATAGATGAACGAGGGAAATATGTGTTCATGCTCGTTCGTTTATTTAAATGAACACAACATAAATGAAACATTATTGCCTTTTTAGTGCTTATTTCACCTTTTAATTATTGTATATAAAGTTAAGTATCGCCACTAATCGGGTTATTCGGGTTAACCCGAACCCCGACTTTTCCCAAAAAGGAACCCGAAACCCGACCCTATTAACAATTCGGGTTATTGGGGTTGATCCGAATAACCAGATTAATACTTTTTGACCCGATTTAACCCGACCCGAATTTGTTTATTCGAGTTCGGGTCAGGTCGGGTTAATCGGGTATTTAATTTGGACACCCCTACCTGTAATCATAAGACTTTATTAGCTGATTGTTCAGGAAACAAAAAAGAAAAAAAAAGGATAAACATGGAATAAAACATCTTTATCTAATTACAAAAGTCCAAAATCAACGGCGCAATATAAATGGTAATGATAACCTGATAAGACATGATTGATATAAACTAAACGTAACCCATGTGAGTTTTGTTTTGTGTTATGGTGACGTGTTCTGAAACTTACATCCAAATGATTAAAGCTGGCTTTGTCTTCTTCTTCCCCACCTCACCCCTATATTTACTTACACCCATCGCCAATATTATTATTATCAACACGATCCCAAATAAACCTTCAATCTTGTTATTATTATTATTATTATTATTATTATTCAGTTCAATTCCTGAAATGTATATGAAAGTGTTGTTGACATTCAAGCTGTTGTTGATCGGTGGAGAAGTTGTTGAAGGTGGTGAGTGGGAGAAAGAACGATAAGGTTTTGGTGAAATTGGAGCGTGAATTGGAACGATTTGTAGCTAATCACGGATACTGGTGAGTGTGATTTCGTTAATTTCGATAAGTTGTTAATAATTTAGGGTTTATAGAGCATCATAAATTGTGTTCACTAAAATTTTGGTGCAATTAGTGCATGTTTTGAGATCGGTTTGGACAGGTGACGATCTTGACACAAACCATTTCAGAGTCAATTTGGTAAAACTTATATGAGTTGGTTTGGATCAAAGATTTAAATTAAATGGGTCATTTGAAATTCTACCTTGTTATTTTCGGGTCAAAATATGTTGACAAAGAGTATGAAATGGATCGATGCGGGTTAGTATCCTAAGAAAATTGGGGGGGGGGGGGGGTTAAGATCCGAATGGGTTTTGGATTGGCACGGATTTCCGCATGAGAAAAGTTTCGGATTGGAACAGGTTCGGTTCAGGTTTCGAGCCAAAATGGTTTTCACACTGGACATGTTCGGTTCAATTTCCCGGTTTTTTTTATGAAACTTTGACGACAGAGGAAACATTTTAATTTTTTAGTTTTTTCGTTTTTGATTTATATTTTGAGTTATAATTTTTTATTATTAATTTCTTTTTAGGGTTTTTAACCTTTTTAGAAAACTAAAATTAATAAAAAAATCACAACTCAAAATATAAATTAAAAACACAAAAGTAAAAAACACTAAAATGTTTCCTTTTTTATACTCGTTTAAAAAAACCGAAACCAGTTCCGACCTAAACACGTTACGACCCAAACCAAAACAACATTTTTTGTTTGACTTGGTCTGACCCAAACCCATTTCGACCCATAACCCGTTCGACCCAACCCAACTCACCCGTTCGACCCAACCCAACTCATTTGCCACACCCCTTTTGGTTAATCACAAATACCCATGATTTTATTTTGTTAATTTTGATACATTGTTTAAATTAATACAGAAGGTAAACGAAAAAACAAGCTACGAATAAACTCTTTTTGAATTGCGAGATTTGGAACAATAATGGTGAAGACGGACATTGGTGGTGACGTGGAGTTTGTGAAATGCGAGTGTTGTGGATTAACAGAAGAGTGTACGGCAGCGTACATTGCAGCCGTGAGGAGTAATTACCACGGCCGGTGGATATGTGGACTGTGTGTGGAGGCGGTGAAGGACGAGATGGAACGATCACGTTCCGAGTCGCCAAAGGAAGAAGCGTTGGATCAGCATATGAGGTTTTGTAAAAGTTTTCGGTCAGAGATGAGTTCGCCAGCGAGGAATCCGGCGGAGGATTTGATATCTGCTGTGAAGCAGCTGCTGATTAGAAGCTTGGATTCTCTGAGGGCTGGTTCGGGTCGACCGGAGAATTCAGACAGGAGGTTGTCGTCGGGGTCAATAGTGCAGTCAAAAGCCGGCCGGTTTAGTTTCCATGATTGATGGACTATGGGGTTCAAGAGTTTAATAAATTTAAAGTTTGATAAACTCAAAATTTCGATGTATATGAAGATTTAGTTGAATAAATTTCTCTATTCAAAATGATATTTTTGAACAACAGTTATTCACAACTAGAATTTTCGACCACGCGCGTTGCAGCGGGTGACATCATGAAAAGAAACAGTATTGTTCGGCGGGTGAAATCGTGAAAAGAAACGGAAGTATTTGGGTGCACGTGAAAAGAAACGGAGCACGTGAAAAGAAACGGAAGTATTTGGATTGTGCGGAGAAAAGAAACGGAGCACGTGAAAAGAAACGGAAGTATTTGGATCGTGCGTTGCGGTGGGCCTGTAATAAAATTAAAATAAAAATGTCAACCGGAGGGTCAATACAGTGTCATAGCTGCAATGTACATTGCAACGTCAAAACGGAAGTATGGCCATAACCATTAAACAAATCTCAAAAGGTGTAATCACAATAGGCTCAAGCCCACTTCAGCAACCATCGTGAAAGCTACCGTCAGCGCAAACAAAAAATGTAAAGGGGGTTTTACAACGCATGAGTGATGACACGGTCGCAACTGTCATCGGCAAAATCCTTGGAAGCCAACGACCAGACCATCACCACACCGCCGTCGCCTAAGCATTGCAGCGGGGTGTCAAACTGTTAATAAAACTAACAGAAAACACAAAAAAAACTCACAATTCACAAACGAATTATTATTACAATACATAAAAAGTCAATAATTTCGATCCATATACCAAAAATCAAAGCTCCTAAGGGAGGGCGGGGCACCGCGCGATGGGTAAATCAACACCGCCGTCGGTCCCTTGTCAAGCTTGAGGGAGGAGTTGCGTGATGGCCATCACGTGTGTGATGGGGTGAAAATCAATGAAGAGAGCCGTTGGGGATGAGGATGACCGTTGGGCTTTGGAAATAAAAAAAAAATTACCTATATAAATAACTACAATATATCTTCAAAACATACATAAATCCAACTCAAATCCAATTCAAGGGGTGATATCAAACGACCGATCATCTCACTAGAAGCGGTTGCGTCAAATGATTTATGGTTTTGGCTAGAGGTGGTAATGTGAGTGGGTTGGGTTGGATTTGGGTGATGGGTCAAGATGGGTATGGGTCAGGATGGATTTTTTAAATAGAGGGTTAGGATGGATATGGGTCAAGATGGGTAAAGCTAACCCATCTTGACCCAAGTTAAGGTTGACATACAAAGGGTTTTAAAAACCACTTAAAAAAATATTCAAAAAAACTATTAAAAAAATAATAACTCAAAATATAAAAAAACGCAAATGTAAAATAACTAAAATGTTTCCCCCGTCATCATCGTTCATTAAAAAAACGTTTTGTACCGGTTCAGGTTCGAGTTTTTCGGGTTTTTTTCGGCTCTGTTTTGTGTTTTTTCATTTCGGTCGGTTTCGGTATTTGCTCGGTTTCAATGATTTCGGTTTCGATTTCTCAGTTATTTCGCTTTCAGTGTTGTTTTGTATTAGTAAGTTTTTCGATTTCATTACGTTTTTTTTTTCTTTCGTTCCGATTCATTTTGTTTTATTTTGGTTGTTTATGTTTCAGTTTTTTTGTTTCGTTTTGGTAAGCTTTTTGATTGAATTTCGCTTTTCTTTGTTTCGTTTTGGTCAGTTTTTCGGTGTCATATCGTTTTTTTTTTTGTATCGTTTTGGTCGTTTTTCTATTTCGGTTGAGTTTCGTTTCGTTTTAGTTTTTTTGTTTCGTTTTGGTCGGTTCGGTGTATTTGATTCGTTTTGATCCGGTTTTTAAATTGCATTTAGTTTTTTTATGTTTCCTTTTGGTCAGTTTTTCCGTTTCAATTCAATTTTTTTGTTTCATTTCGGTCGTTTTTCTATTTCAGTTCAGTTTCGTTTCGGTTGTTTTCTATTTCAGTTCAGTTTCGTTTCGGTTTTTTTGTTTCGTTTCGGTCGGTTCAGTGTTTTTGTTTTGTTTTGGTCAGCTTTTCAGTTGCACTTCGATTTTTTTTGTTTCGCTTTAGTCGTTTTTCTATTTCGGTTCAGTTTTGTTTTGGTTTTTTTGTTTTGTTTTGGTCAGCTTTTCAGTTTCATAATGGTTTTTTTGTTTCGTTTTGGTCAACTTTTCGGTTTCATATCGGTTTTTTTTGTTTCGGTTCGTTTTACTATTTCGGTTCAGTTTTGTTTCGGTTCGGTCGATTCGGTGTTTTTGTTTAGTTTTGGTTAGCTTTTTTGTTGTATTTCGCATTTTTGTTTCGTTTTGGTCAGTTTTTCGGTTTCATTCCGGTTTTTTGTGTTTCGTTTTGGTCGTTTTTCTTTTTCAGTTCAATTTCGTTTTAGTCGGTTCGGGGTTTTGTTTCGTTTTGATCGTTTTTTAGGTTTCGGATGAGTTTTGTTTCGCACGTGATAGTTTGGGTATTTTGAATTAGATGAATTTTGGATAACTTGGATATTTTGTTTTGACCCATTTTAACCTATAAATGAAACTCACTTGTGTATTTCCAACCCATCCTGACCCTCTTGAAGAATTTTTATGATCCATCGTAACCCATTTTACTTTTAAAGTTTATCCATCTTGACCCAAAACAATCAATTTGGTTTGGGTTTGCCACCCTTAGTGTAGGCTCCTGGACGGATCGTACACGGGATGTCGCTATCTGCGCAGGTGCGGAATCCCTGCGTAGGTAGATACGAGTGCAGAATATGTATAAATCAAACACACGAGCAATGAACGAACACGTTATATTGATAACCGAACACGTGACTCGAGGTCACTATTACAGACTCTAAAACACGTAACTCACTGATACACGAAATGAACTAGCTCTCAAAACGCTCAACTGATTCACCCTAAACTGTTACGGCTGAACAGTTTAAATAAGCACGACAACTTCGCCTCAGGCGAAGTTGTCCATAACTTCGCTTGTTCAACAAGTTCGCCAGAGCGAACTTGTTGACAACTTCGCACATACAAAAACATAATCATAAACATAATTACATTACAGACTCGATTACAAATGGTAGACTATGAACTACTGACACACATGTACCAACAGACTCCCCCTTGGCAGTAGCTTCATATCTTGATTTTTAAATCTTGAGTCTTGTAATCTTGCATCTCTACGCGTGCGCTCCCTCTCTAACACACACCGACACCACCCGTTGATATTTCCTAGCTTGATCCTTCCAAGCAGGAATGTAGAAGATCTTCTTCTCGTTGAGCACCTTCAGATCAGCCTGCGATAGATTAACAAGATGCATCGGGTCGTAAACCCTAAGCACTTCTTGTTCATCCTCATCTTCCATTACCGCCTCCGCTGTCTCACAATCCACGAACCACCATTTTAGGTCTTTGAGCACGTCCTTGGGCATAAGCTTCATCGGTACTTCTTTAAGACACCGGATCGGTTTATACTTCATTATCATCCAAGGCTTTCCATCAGCTCTCAGACCTCTATCCTTGTCTTCGACAAGTTTCCCCTTTTGTGGTCTCATCAGCTCAAACTTCTTCTCCTTAATACACTCCTTCCACACGATCTTCCCGATGATTCTAGCCATGTTGTCTTCACTTCGGTTTATCAATCCCAATCTGGCTAAATCTTTTACCTCACATTCAGGCAGTGTGTTTAAAGATCTCAACGTTCTCCTGAAGTACTGAATTCCATCGTATCTTTTGATCACGAAGAGCCGCAGCTGCTCATCATATATCCAGCAGATAATACCTTTCTTTGCTTCTGCGTATCCCTTAATATTGTAACTTGTTTTGAAAATTTTAGGGATCGCCGGCTTCTTCGTCTTTATGAACCAGTGAGCACAACCTTCTTTCCAATTCGGTTGTTCCTCCCATTCAGTATCTTCCTCAACAGTCTTATCACCCATCTCTGGCATCTCAATCTCCGGAATCTCGTGTTCCACGGAGTCATCTACAATCTCCCCTTCCTCTATCACATTCTCAACAGTAATTTGCTCACCGATCTTCTCAATCTCATCAACCGGCAGCACATCTTCTTCCAGCATAAAATCATCCTCATCCTCATCCAGCTCTTTTAATGCGTCGATTACGTCTTCGACATCATCATCAACCGCTACCACCTCGTCACCAGCTGCACTTGTAGACTCCCCCTCAGCTGTGGAAGCCCCAAGAGCCTGAGAGGTTCTTGGCAGCTCACCACCTGCACCTTCCGGTGCATTGGGATCATCGTCTTGATCTTCTCTCCGTTTTGTCCGCAACTCATCTCCCCTACAAGTCTTCTCCCCCTGAGATGCCAAGAATGCCTTGAAGGCATCTATTACTTTCCCGTGTTCAACCAGGAGGGAGGCTTGCAGTTGATTGGATTCCACTAGGCTTTGAATGGTCTTTGACTGTTCAGCAACGATCCGCTCTAGCGATGCAATCCTTTCGGAGTCAGAAGTAGGCGTTGGAGTTGGCGGGACATCAGCAGCAGAAGTGACCGCAGGTGGTACACTTGGTAACCCTGCAGTAGTAGTGACGGTCGACTCAACAAATCGTGCAACTACCACCGGTGGAGTAAGCGATTGGGGTGGTAGAGACACAACTGCTGGGGCCGACGTCTCGACGGCAGTAACCTGTGCTGTAGAAGGAATAAGAGACATACCAGACAAGGCAGGTGGAGCAAAACGTACCAGCCTTGAAGATTCTCCAGCTCCCGAACCCATACCTGTCCGTTCTCTTCTTGAACGCCTGAGCACTAGTTGAACTGCTTCTTCTTCATCAACTTCCTCATCATCCTCGTCAACAGTTCTCGGCCTCTTTCCAGTAGTTCTCTCCCGAGACACCATCAGTCGTCTCGCTTCAGCAAATGTTTCGTCAAGATCGGAGTCAGCTACCGAAGTAACTGCTCTAGTAACCTCCATGACCTGAGAACCTGAGACATCCATATCAAACAATCCATGGCCGCTAAAAGCAGCATCAAGATCTACTTCTGCAGCAGTAGGCACAGCAGGAGATGCAGCAGCTGGCACAGCAGCAGAGGCAACAGTAGATACAACAGGAGCAGCTGGTACAGCATGGGGTGCTGCCGCCTGATGTGGCTGTGGGTCTCTGAACTCGTCCCCTCCTGCAGGAACATACCCCGGGTTGATAAGATACCCAAACAGTGGAGTATGCCTGGGACGCAGCTCAGGCTTGCTACGTGTGCTCGAAGTCCGACACTGAGCGAAGATACGTTTCGTCACACATTCGACGTATCTTATAGGGCGTCTCTGCGGTAGCGACGGAGCGACATGATTGAGGATCATATGTAAGAACCGAGGATACATAATAAATCGCTCGCGCTCCACAGCCCTCCTCTGACGATCAATCTCGTAAAATATCAGCTGACTAAATGAATATCGTCGGTTGTAGGTCAGGGCAATCATGGCAGACTGCATCGTCGCGCCCATCCCATCAGTTCCTGCCTTCCTCCCAGACATGCATACGATCAAGACATGCATTAGGAAGCGCCACTGATCTAGTAAAAAACCTTTCCTCCTCTGTGTGTCCCCCAACGGACCTGAATAACCCATCCTCAGGTACGCTCCATCACGAAAAGGAGCTACGAACTCCGTTGGGTCATCCCTTGTCTCTTCTCCAAACTGCAAAGCCAACCGTATATCTTCAGAAGAAAACTGTATATCATGACCATTTACGGTTGCTCGCATCACCGGGGGCTCAGGCCTGCAATCATAATATACCGACTGCCAAAAGTCTTCTATGTTAGGCAGTGAAATGGGCAGGGTATTTGTGATCGCATGAAAGATCCTTGAGCGCAGGAGAAACGTGATTATCTCCCTGTAGTCTTCCACACCTCTTGCGTCTGGATCTAACGTGATGTACTGGTTATGGGCCGGAAAGAACTGTCTTTGATCATCACCGTCATCACCACCAGCACCGCCAACAGCAGCCATATCTGCACAAAACAAAACAATTTAGAGAACGGTTAAGCAACTCACAAGTTCGCTTTGTACCACGAGCGAAGTTGTGATTAAACCTTTACAGGCGAACTTAAAGGTGAGGCGAAGTTGGGAACAACTTCGCTTCATCTGTAAGTTCGTCTAAAAACTGTTAAGTAAATTGGTATAGGCGAAGTTGATGATAATTTCGCCTTATCACAACATCGCCCCAGGCGAATTTGAGTTCAAGGCGAAGTTAAAGATAACTTCGCCTCAGGCGAAATTAAGCTTCAGGCGAAGTTGTGGATAACTTCGCCTAAACCCTAACTTCGCCTGAATCTGAAACGGCGACTGTTCAGATTCATAAGGCCATATATCCGATGTTTTCGCACAAATTGACGATCCAGGAGTTTCGAACACAACATAATAATGGTATTAAGACGAAAAGCTTGTCCATGAACACGTAACACCAGGTTGAAAAACAAGGTTTTGAAGGTCCGACAACCCGAGGTCTCGAACCGGGTAAAAACTATAAAGAACGAGTATGTTTATGAAGGATATCGACAACACATACCCTCAATGAATAATAGAAACTGGAATCAAAGATCGAAATCTGAAAGAAAATCAAGTTCGCCGGAGCTCTCGCAAGTTCGCCGGAAAGAACAATTTCGCTGATATTATTATGAATGGTTACTGTTTAAAAATCAACTTATATAGGGTCAGAGTTGGTCAGGCGAAGTTAAGGATAACTTCGCCTAGGCGAAGTTAAGCACAAGTTCGCCTGATTCAACAACTTCGCCTATATTTTCAGAATCAACCCTTTAAGTTTGAGCATTTTGCAATTTAACATTTGAAAGTTTCATAAAGAGTTAAACAAAAATGATCAAGTCTAAGTAACCAGTTATAAAATAATACAACTGCAAAAATAGAAAAACTTATAAAAATTTAACGAAATAAGGGATCAAATTTCAGTCTAGTCAGGGACCACTACGTTTTAGAAAAGATCCTAACAGGAATCATACTAACTACGTGACTGTCACTTGGATCCGTGTTTAGCTGTATTATGACATATAGAAACAGGTTGTAGGCATGTAAATAACTTAAATGGTTTTCATCGTTTCTGTGATACGGATTAAGGTTCAGTTAAACTCCAAATTTAAGTGGGCAACAACTCAGAGATAATGATGCCTTCTATCTATTCTCAAAGCGTATTTGGCTATACCCAAGTCATCCCGAATTGACTTCGACCCATAGTGTCTGATTAACTTGTAGATACTCGTTGTCTGCTTCCCGTTCTCTTCTTACTCCAGAATTGAGAAGTCTTGATTGTTACAATGACTCATAAGTACTGAAAAATATACATGTAGATAACTTCGCCGGGCTATAACTTCGCCGAGAAGTCAACTTCGCCTAAAGTCAACTTCGCCTGTTCATAACTTCGCCGGACCTTATATCTTCGCTGAAACCCTACGAACAGTGACGGCAACTTCGCCTGATGAATAATAACTTCGCCTGAAGAACTGTTCGGCCAGAAACGCACAGAAACGTGCCAGAAACACCAAAACGCAGATCTCGAACCATAGCGTAAGAGCCTAAGGCTCTGATACCACATGTAGGCTCCTGGAAGGATCGTACACGGGATGTCGCTATCTGCGCAGGTGCGGAATCCCTGCGTAGGTAGATACGAGTGCAGAATATGTATAAATCAAACACACGAGCAATGAACGAACACGTTATATTGATAACCGAACACGTGACTCGAGGTCACTATTACAGACTCTAAAACACGTAACTCACTGATACACGAAATGAACTAGCTCTCAAAACGCTCAACTGATTCACCCTAAACTGTTACGGCTGAACAGTTTAAATAAGCACGACAACTTCGCCTCAGGCGAAGTTGTCCATAACTTCGCTTGTTCAACAAGTTCGCCTGAGCGAACTTGTTGACAACTTCGCACATACAAAAACATAAACATAATCATAAACATAATTACATTACAGACTCGATTACAAATGGTAGACTATGAACTACTGACACACATGTACCAACACTTAGTTTTGGCATTCTTATTTTGGTGTTCCCGGCTCAAACAACGACATCACTGTTCTGTATACATCACCGTTGTTTCGGAGCCTAACAGATAGCACCGCACCTTTCTGTCTGTATTTTGTCAACGGGAGATATTACAGACGTGGCTACTATCTTGTCGATGGTATCTACCCGCAATGGTCTGTTTTTGTGAAAGCCGAGCCCCGTCAGTCCCGACGGACCTAATAAGTACATCAATTCGCCTCTCGATTTTCTGTGAAAGAAGGGACAGAGAGCATAATTGAATTCCGAAGGGGTTTCCCTTGTTTTTTTCAGGATTCTATCGAAGAAAGAACAAAACCTAAACTAAAAAATAACTAAAATAGTGATGTTGATAGAATATTCCATCTTTTCTCCCGCGACTCATCTTTCTCAAACTTATTTGTCTTCCAAAGAAATTTAGATCATTAAAATTTAGAATCTAATTCCTCTCTTTTTCCACTTCGCTTGTATTGTTGTATTGTTTGTTGGGTTTTTGTAGTTCGGGCGGGTGGTTAGATTTCGTTTGATTTTCATTTCCTGTCGAGACCAATGAAAAGGCGTTCAAGAAGTTGCAAGAATCGGCAAGAAAGGATGTCGAGAGAGCTTTCGGTGTTTTAAAGGGTAGATGGTGCATACTTAGTCGACCGGTTCGTGCAATGAAAAACCCACGATCTCTAGCTACGTGTATGCATGCATCATATTACACAATATGTTAATAAAAGAATATGGAAATGCAATTTCTCCAGATTGGGTACCAGATCCTCCGACTCAAGTTCCCGTTCCCGATGATGTCCAATTAGACTTGTAGGATGAAGATATTCATCATCGGTTGAGAAGGGATCTAGTTGGGCTTATAGGTTCTTTAGGTTTGGAATTTCCGGATTCAGACGAGTAGTAGACGTTTATTATAACTTTTATTTTTTATTTCTAATTTTTAAGTTGAATTATGTTCTAGTAAACTATCGGTTTTATTTTTTAAGTTCTAGTAAAATATTGTTTTTATTTTTGTAAGTTGCAAAAAAAAAATCAAAAAACAAAAAAAACAAAAATATTCATATCACACACCACCACACCACCACTCTTACCAAATTCCATTAAAATGTGATGGATTTGGGTTGGTGATGTGACACCATTTGATTGGTTCGGGTGTGATGAGAAATTGCATCACATCCCCCCCCCCTAAGGGGGTGGGGTGGTTCAAAACTCATCACTTGCAACACACAATAGGGGTGTGCCACCTCACCCCACCACTTTTCATCACTAGTGATGGAATTTTAGTGGGGGCGATGGTGAGATGGTTTGGTTTTTTTTTTTCTTTTATGACTTAAATCCTATTATTAGTACACATATATAGAACTTGAAATGTGAACAATAAACTTGGTTAAGTTTAATACCTATAATGAATGTAAGATGGAGTAAGATGATCCATGTGTGTTGAAATTTGAAGTCATACATGGATAACCACTTAACCAGTCCAGTTTCTATAAAAAAGCCCAAAATAGCAAGCCTATATCCAGGCCCATATAAAATATAAAAGCCCAAAGCTTAACGATGCCCTAAAAGGCACTTTTGCAATCATCTGAACTAGCAACTAGGGGTGTTCAGTATTCGAATCAGACTCGAATAACTCGAAATTCTATTCGACTCGCATTCGAATTTGACGGTTCGAATTCGACTTTCAGTCATTCGAATTCGATTCGGTTGGAACTCGATTTTAGTAATCGAATTTCGAATCGAATACGAATTTATAATCATAAATTCGTATTCGATTCGAAATTTGAATTCAAATTATACATTTTATTTTTGTTATATATATACATACCTATGAAAAGATAAACTACATAAATCTTTTGAATTATAGAGATTAAAAATAGAAAGTTCATCATTTTGGTTAATAATTAATGTAATTGGACATTACCATTTTGAATATTGTGGAGTTTATAACTTTAAATGATTTATTAATTTTATAGAGTTGTACTTTTTGTTGTTAAAAAACTCAAATTTATAGTGGTTTTGAAATTAAAATATATATTTTTTAACTGAATTCGAATCGATTCGAATTCGATTCGCACTTCATTTTCGAATCGACTCGAATTTCGAATGAGCTATTTTGAATTCGATTCGAATCGAATTCGTCGAATCTATTTCGAATTCGAATCCAACTTCAATATTTCAAAATTCGAAGAATTTGATTCAAAAAAATTCGAATATTTGAAATTCGATTCGTTGAACACCCCTAATCTGAACACCAGCAACAATCATCTGGTTGATTACAAGTAAGGATTAACTGATTAAGTGTATTGTTTATGTTCTTTTTTTTATTTGTTACTTCCTAATTAGTGTGTCTCGATGACGATTAATTCATGGCAACAGTCATATATATCGGGGCTCACCACGTGATAACCATCACGACCGGACCCTAGGGACCGTCGGCAGTGTTCCAAAGGTGATAACGCGTGATGGGGGTGGCCATCACAGACCACCCCGTCCCCTCTAAAGGCATAGGATCACAAATAGACTCAGATAGATATAGATGAGTTAGTCAACTGTGTAAATACATACAAGACAAACAACAAATGCATATCCCAAACAACAATTCCCCTAATAAAATAAAATAAATCTGACACGTGACGGCCTGAAAATTCCTCTCTCAATCGATATCCCGCCCAAAAGCTTTCCTAGTCTGATTCATTTAAAAGAGAGTCTCGGTGCAAAAAAGGTCCCGATTTGGATCCAAACCCTGTTTTATTAGATCCTATTTGTTTTTAGTCGATTGCAATAGGTGTAGTTTCGTGTTGGATCCATTGGTTGATTCGATTCAATACGTACAGTTTTGTTTTTCTGCGTGCTGATTCGATCCACTAAATCTTCTGATTCTGGCAATCATCCATTGGCTAAAGAATTATCGATTGTATTATGAAATTAAAACACAGAACTCTGCTATTTTGTCATGCATTGATTCATGTCAACGTTTCAGATTAAGGCAAGACGGTTGGCATTTCCTCATTGGAATACATCATATCATCATTATGGAGACAACTCATTTGAAATTAATATCTCGCTGCTCTTTTGAGTTTGGAAATAATGTCTCGCTGTAATTTTTAGTTTAAAATTAGTCGCGTTTTTATATATTTTAAAAGTAATACTCATCTATTTAGTAATATATTCCATTCTATTGTGCGAAGAATAAATAGTTGATAGAAATTAGCTATCTGATCATATAGTTTTGGGCATCAGAAAGCAAGATTCAACTTGAAAGAGATTACTTACTTCGGTAACTGAAACAACGGAAGCAAGAGTGAGAATGAATGAATGAATGAATGAAGTGAGAGCGGTAGGTTGGCTCTTTCTATCTTTTCTTTTCTTTTGTTTGTGGCTTTTTTCTTCTTTTTCACTGATCCAATTATTTGGCATTTTCTTAGTTTAAAACTCTAATTGCACAGAGCTATTTGCAATTAATTTATTAGCCTGGATAATATCTTATGGAGTGTCTGTCATTGATTTAGCTGCCTGGATATCAGAAGTGGTATGCAACCTTGTGGTAACTTCTTGCTTTATTGTTTACATGACTCACGTATGTATTGTATTTAGTGTTTATCGAACATACAATTCTATTTAGTATTTATTGATTGTGATGCGGGAACAGAAGCATTCAAATGGCTCATGACACTTTCGTTAACCAAAGACCGATAATTTGAACCATAGTTCTAAGAACAAAGTTCTCTTCAATTAAAATTCAACCAAAAACTAATGAAACTAAAGACTTAACAACTTTATTTATAAATAAAAATAAACGTTTGGGCCGGGCCGACTTAATGGACCGGATGCTCCTGCATCATACTCTCCCTCTTCGAAAAACTCGTCCTCGAGTTTTGTTTTTGGACAGAAGCCGCCTGGGTCAAAAGGAACATCAACTCGCTCCTTGTTCAACGACATCACGACCTGCCATGGATAATATGTTCTATCTTCTTTTAATGCATTGAAACTGTTCAAATGCCTTGAAGTTGTATCACTATGCATGCCTAGAGTATTGAATTTGATTCCACAATTAATGAGACCTACAACATTCCCACTAACATGGTTTATTTGTGAGATTTTTTCACCTTCCTTATTATTATTCAAACTATTAAGTTCAATTGATCCATTAAATTCGTCAGTTTCTGAATTAATAGGACCTCCACCACCATCATCATACACAAAAGTTTGATCACCTTCATCCCTATCTTCAACGCGAATAACACTATATTTAAAATCCAAATTGTTTTGACTTACCAAAATACCCGACTGACCTTCCTTGTTCCTCGTGTTTTGATCATCAACCACAACTGATCCTACGCCACCCGCAGCCAACCGAGAACCACATGTAGCAACCATATCGTCTGCAATATTAATTACAACACCATTATTGGCCGATACGCCCCTCAGTATTTCATCAAAAATAAGGGCATATGTTTTCGCTTATTCCGTCATCTTCCGATCCAAAGATTCACCATACATCCAAGAATACCAATCCTCGTCTCGGTAATTGTCATACACGGGCAAAGAATTATAGATAGTATCACCACTGGGAGGATCGGTTAACTTGTCCATGATGGGTGTTTTCGGTTCCGTTTCCTTACATGTTGATGATGATTCAAGATCTCGGATCCTTTGTTGGAGCCGCATGATCTCTTGTTGTATTTCCAGATCTCGGACTCGCTTCCGGAGCCGTTTGATCATCTTAAGATCCCGTGGGTCAGAATAGACTCCAACACTGCCTCGATCGGCGAATCTGCGAGTAGGAAGTCGATCTTCTTCACGAGCACGCGAATAAAAAACACTCGTGTCGTTGCCTCTGTCGGCGAATCGACGAACAGACAAGTATTTACCTTCACGTTGAGCCATTTGAGAACCAAAAGCTCTGATACCAAATGATGCGGGAACGGAAGCATTTAAATGGCTCATGACACTTTCGTTAATCAAAGACCGATAATTTGAACCATAGTTCCAAGAACAAAGTTCTCTTCAATTAAAATTCAACCAAAAACTAATGAAACTAAAGATTTAACAACTTTATTTATAAATAAAAATAAACGTTTGGACCGGGCCGACTTAATGGACCGGATGCTCCTGCATCAGATTGTAAATAAAGGATGCTTTGTATCAATAACATTTAGAAATGTCCCAAAATTTTGTTTTGTTATAGGTCTTTAATATGGTTGAGCCGCCTGCACTTCATTGTTGTGACTTACATGACTATCGATAGAGCTGTTTTGCTTTAGGCTTCAATAGTAAATTAGATGTTGATTTGGGTTTCTAAAGAATTTGTTAAAATGCACGTGACTCTTGAAAGCTTATTTGATCTTTCCTCTGTTTCAAGATTAATCATTGGTATATTGGAAGCCCATTGTTTCAAATTTCAAATTTTTATACCCACCTAAGGAATTATCTTTTTCTGATTATAATGAAGAAATAAGCAAGAAAAGCTTTAAAAAAATTGCTAAATTTGCGTATATCCGTAATAAATTCTAACCAAAAATGACAAAAATAATATGTTTTTCAAAAGTCTATACTTCTATATTTTCTTCATCTTAAGGTCTTAGGGTATACCTAAAAGCCCAAGATGTTGAAGTTGATTTAACAAATGTTAACGGGTGAGATCCCACTCAGTTAATGGGTTAAGGGGTGTTGAAGACAAGATGGGATAAAATGTTAACGGACTTTAAATACACACTCATACAAAATAATTTGAGAATTGTTTTTATATTAAATAGGAGGGGTTAAACGGGGATAAATCATTTCCTTTAGATGAGATGAAGTAAAAGGAGTAAAGTGGGTGATACGCCACCTACGTAGAGTTAATAGGCATGAATGTATACCATAACTTAGGTAGTATTGTGATAGAAAAATGCACAACTGTGACTTTTTAGAAAACTACATGTTAAATGAATTAATTATATTACGATAAATGAAAGTTTGGTCAATCACTATTAAATATTGATATGTTTTTATAACAAAAAGAGAGTTACAAGTAGTAACAAACTATAAACTTTGATTTTGGATAAAGACGGTAGAATGACTAATGCAACATCATCAAATGTAGTATACAAAGATCTATTTACTTATTTGTAACTATAAATGTTGTATACCAAAAGGTTGTATACATAGTATAGAATAAGTATGCATGATGTACATTTTACTCATACATTATGCACATATTGTTCAACTTTAATTGTATATATTATTTAAATCATTCCGTGTATTACACGTGTTCTAAATCTAGTTAAGAATACAAAAAAAACCGAAAATACTCACCCTAATATTAGGACTAACAATTTGAAACTAAGTTGTAAATTGTGAAGTGAAAGTTGTACCATGGTTTCTTGATTGTGATTGGACCTCAAAGATCAACTATCTTTTCCATTTTATTGATTTAAAAACTTACTATTATAAATTAGAATTTTACGTTTATGCATGCTCTCATTGCTAGCACTTATAAATTAAAATTGCTTTTAATATGTCGAATTGCAAGACTTTAATATTGTTTTTATTATTATTTTCAATATATAATATTTTTACTTTAACATGTATGTTTTTCATCTTTAACAAGTTTTTTCATGATACATTTTTAATTTTTAACCTCAACAATTTTTCACCTTCAACTTTGTTCTCTAGTACTTTTCATCTTTTAATATTTTTCTGTTTTAACTTTTTGGTTTAAATTTTGCAAGCTAACACACTAAAACACGCGTGAGTGGTTCAATGTTTTTACAAATATTTTTTCTTTGTTTAACGGACCCGTCGCATCACGTTGGACCTAAGTTGACTTGGTTATTCTTTTATAAGTTTTACATTAGGATCTAATTTTCTTGTGTTAAGACACTACAATATGCGTGGTTAACGTTTACTTTTTGTTCGGTTTAACAGTCTCGTCACAAAGCATGTATTTAACGTCCCTTCAGCTCACGAGTTTGATAATACGTTTTAAGGTTACCTTTTTCTTGGTTTTACGCCCCTGCCACAACACGGGGGTCTAAAATGCTAGTTAGGACTAAAGACTAAAAAGTTATGCTTGCATAGTACAAACAACATACAATAGATTATTGATTTATTGATGACATCCAGAATCCTCATTGAACCTGAGCAAAATCACATCAAGTGAGCATATAATTAACCTTTTAAGATGCTACGAACAGTTTGCTAGAAAATCGATTTAATAAAGGTAATAAAGTTTACCTCAAGCTTCAAGGAGGCGGCCAAGGTTCTTTCAAGTAAGGCCTTTAACTATCATGGCACGGCATGACTCTTCCCAAAAACATCTTGCAATTACAAAAATGAATAGCTATGTTAAGTGAAAGAAATCTCTGATTCCTCACTAATTAGTTATTCGGTTTTTAGTTAAATGTCCAAAATGTCACTCTAGATCGAAAAACCTTGTGAACCATTTAAAAATTGAAGACATACAAAACTAAAACTAAAAAGGAAATATCCTTTCACCTACAAACAACATTAATAGACAATAGCAAACAGAAATTACAACATACAGTAGCAGCCAAAAATATACAACTAAACAGAAGTTAGCTTATTGGTCAAAACGCGTCGGGTAAGTCTATGTAACAGCTGAAAACGTAGTAGATAGCTGAGGTAAAAAAGTGTGCGTGTGTGTGTAAACGTACAAATGAAATTAACGTGCTAATTATGAGAATCAAGTAGAGTAATTATGTAATTGCATCACAGAGTAATTATGATCATATAAGAAAACACCAAAAAATAATGAAGGTGATGCAAGGACCTCATCTGCGTGCCCTGGAATCTCCCACCACAACTCAAGTGTCTGATTAATTACCTCACGAACTACGTTCACCTGTTACATTTGTTAAGAAGATTTCAATATTTAAAAGAGGGCGAGTAATTTGTGGCTTATGTGTGATTAAGGCAACAATAATTACATTTGATCTCAAATTAAAATAGAACAGCTGATGGTGATACCTCATCGTACAAAGACGTAAAACGCGAAGACCAGAAAGGAGTTAGACGAACCTTCTCCGTCACTGCAATTATCAGCAACTGTTTGCAGCCCAGTTATCATCAGTAGGTAACTACTGAATTCTTTGAAAACTATTTATTAAATTATAGTCAACAGACAACAATATTAAACTAACTAACCTAAGGTAAAATCAACTTTTGAGGCAAACCCAATTGTCTGCCAACTCAAATACGAAGCCAAAATATTCAATAGAAACCATCAAATATATAAGAAGGAGCATTTCAATACACATTTAGATAACAGACGACCAAAGCATCCCGTCAAAATACCTAAAACCCTACCAAAATCGCAAATTTAAGTAAACCACTTACCTTTACTGAAGAAAGCTAATCGAAAGAACTGGAGACGATTTAGAAGCATCACTGCCGGAACAATGATCGTCGGCCCTTCAGATTTAGAAGGAGATCCGGCTGCCATAGATAGATGATATGGGCATGCTTGTGATTGAGTTTAAAAAATGATTATTGGCTTATTGACTTTTTCAAAATATAATTTTAAAAATTCAAGATCTGAGGCCTTTTAGGAAACTGCTTTTAAACCTTTTCAAAAAGTTAAAATAAAAAAAATATTTTGTAATTGCCAAACACATTTTAACTTATTAGATTTTTTTTTAAAAACACCAATAGTCAAAAAGCATTTTTTATACTCAATACCAAATATGCTCTAAAAGCAAAAGAAAGGGTTGGGAAGTATCGAACTGCGACCCAGATGACAGTACCTAGTGAGATGTACCAAACATCATAAGCAAGATTACAACTCAAACTGCACAATGTACAACAGTTTAATGGATTATATATATATATATATATATATATAGGGTAAGTATCTTAAAAGAACCATTTGCAAATTGAGAAATTTGAGAACCATTTTGGACCACTAAAAACACCTTTAAAAAAATCATAAAACAAAAAATAATAAAAAAATTTAAAAAGTAAAAGAACCAAAATTCTTATATTTCATTCCGGTTTCATTAAAAAAATAAATAAATAAAAAACGTCGTATTATACACATGCATAATTTTATATAATCTTTAGTTACGTAATATACACATATGTACAATATCATTTATCTTAAATTATACACATGTGTACAAAAAAAAACATGTAAATGTACATATATGTATATATTATACATATGTGTATATAATTTAGCTAAACCGAGTTTTTTTATGAAACCAGGATGATAAAATAAGAATTTTGATTTTTTTACTTTTTTTGATTTTTGTATTTTTTATTTTATGTTTTATTTTATTTTATGTTTTTTTTATTTTTTGGTTTTTTGTGGTCCAAAATAGTTCTCATAGTTCTCAATTTAAAAAAAGTTCTCTCAATATCCTGATTATATATATATATATTAATATATTTTATTAATATATCTTAATTTTAAATGAAGATTTGGATTGTGAATGGAATAAGTATTTATCATTAACGTTAATTGGAATAGTATTGATCAAAGTAAGTATATTTTATAAATTATCTTTTCTCAATCTTAATTTTATTGAACAAAATAATTTTTATTATATGTTTCTATAATTCTATATAAAAAATAATTTCTATTAAATATTTCTATAATATAACTATCTATATAATTGTCTATCATAAAATCTTACATATCGCCTTCACGTCGCTCTTCACCCCCTCTCATGCCACCCGATTGCTTGATTTGTAAATGGAGTCCTCTCATTGATTTAGCCCGGTTTGACCTGTTTAACCCTTACACGGGTCATAACATCTCAATCTAATAACACATAACTCAACCCTAAACCCTAACCTCGTCTCCTGCTCCCCTCAACGCACACTTTCAACATCTCCATCACCGATTCAACCTCCAAACCACCATCCTCCTAGCCAGAAAGCTAATTCTATCATCAATTGATATATACTCTGTAGACGCAATCGAAAATCATCCTCTGCTCCCTCAATCCTTTCCTCAAACTCCTAAATTATGTTCTGCGTTCTTTCTCCTACCCGACCTTCCTCTCCATTCCCACAATATCCATCCAATCTCATGTCATTTTATCGATCACATATTGATAATAGTTGTGACGACGATTATTTGATTGAGATCGTATGAAATAGTGAAGCGCTATGGGATTGTTATTTCTTAAATCACATAATCCCAACTTTTCTTCAAAAGAAAGCCAATAACTCATGGAGATGTTGACAGGTTCCTCAAGTTTATTATTAATTTGAAGTTTGTGTTTATATTAATTTGATGTTACTTAGGTTTTGATAGACTCACGTTTCCTAATTCAAACAAACTAGCCGTGGAGGAAGAGAAGCAGCTGAATGGATCCGAACCAGTGGAGAATCCGGTTCAGATTTTATGGGTCACCTTGGCCCAAGTCAACACCTAACTTCCATGCAACATTACATGCCACTACCACATTATTTCCATTACTGCACCATTTTTATTTTCTCATTTATTTTCTTTTATTTGTTTTTTTATGTTGAGTAATGTTTCCGTAATTATAGAGGTAGTGGCAAGTCAGTTATTATGTTTTCTTTTTGTATGGCAAGACCTGATCAAAGTCATTTTCATTCAGTAATATTATCAAAAAAATTCTCTTTGAGAAAACTCTAATTTCCATTGCTATTCCTATTTTGGCCAAGTAGGGAGGTGTTCTTTGGAGTCTAAATAGGTAATAGGTGGTGAATCTGTATCCTATTTCTTGTTTGGAAGCGCCCGACGAGTGGACGAGTGGTGTAATTCTGTATCTCGTTTTTGCCCGTTGATTACCGTTGGTTGTTTGAAATTTGATTTATTAAGCCTCTGTATATCATTGTTTATTTGTTAATATTTTGTTTTCAGCCGCTATTTATATTAATTATTTTCATTCTCTTCAAGTTTTACCGAATGTACCAGACCCTTGAATCAAGGTTTAATTTTTGGATCTTAATTTATAAGGCTTCTGTTTTGTAAGTGCATCGTGTATGAAAAATATAAGTCATTAATTGTATCAATTGACATATTTCAATTAGAGAATCGATTCAAAATACGCAAATTCAAACATCACTATTATTCTAATCTAACAACTTTGATATGACCATATGATACAAAACCTATGCAAAAACTCAAGTATTTACAAATATGGCCTAACAACAAAACCCTAATTTTATTAAGCAGCAAGATGCCATCATAAATATACTTCTACTTTACATTTGGTTATCCAAAGAAATTTATAAACCTTTCATTTTTCTGTTCATCCCAAACAGTCTGTCCCTGCAGCGTTTGCATCAGAATACACTTGCATAGTATCTGAATTTGGTGTTTGGCGTTGTAGGATAATGACACATGGCATGACATCATCATCATCTTGATGCAGGCCTATATCGTTCCATTCGACTATTAGACCATCCTCTATGGTGGGGGGCTTCGAAGCCTCTCCACAGTGCCACGTCAACGCCACGTAAGCACCGGGGGGCATCGAAGCCCCACCTCAAAGATACCCCGCTATGGTTTTGCCCCAAGGACGCCCATTATATATATATATGTGTGTGTGTGTGTGTGTATATATATTCTCACACTTCTCACAAAATAATTGTTTTTTATTTGAACTCTTTTATATATATATATATATATATATATATATAGAAAATAGTTCAAATAAAAAACAATTGTTTTGTGAGAAGTGTGAGAATAGCTTTAAAATAAAACAAACCACCTAAATATGACACTATACCATGTAAATAGGAAACAATACAATTATTTAGAAATTACCAATCTCAACCACTAGATTATAGATCCAAGGGCCTAGATCTATTCTTATTCTTCTTACAAAAATATTGTTTTTTACATTAACCATACCCTATATATATATATATACATATATATGTATGTGTGTGAGAGATAGAGAGAGAGGGCCCACCTTTTCCTCTCTTCCGCGCTCGGCGTTCCAACCACCGGCAGCAACGGCGCCCCTTGGTGGTGTCGAGCGCCCAACGGCGCCCGCCTTCAGCCTGAAAGCCACCCCATAGCGACCCGTCTTAGATCAACGGCCAAGGTAAGCAATTCTAATGAATGGGCCAGGGTACTAAGTTTTTAAGAATAATATTATCATGAGTCATACAAAGTATGAAATATATGATAGAATTGCTACAGACTTCCTTAATATAAGAAATAAAATACCAGACAATATTGAAATATATAATTGCTTAGTGTGACAGTAGTACTCGAATGTGATACATCGATTATGCTTAGTGTTATAAAATCCTCCTTCATCTGGAATCGACGGCAACATTAGGGTTGTTGGCCGGAAAGATGACGACATGAACAATTGAATATGCGGTTGTGGCAAATTATTGACATCAGAAAAGCTCCACATTCTGAAGTTGAACCCATGGATTTAGTATAGCCAACGGGTAGAACACATACAAACCATGGTCCCCTTACATCGCAAAACCCTAGCCGGCTAGCCCCGCCGTTGTTTTCTAATTGTGACAATGTCTCATCTTCCGTCATCCTCCTTAACTTCTAATAATAGTCTTCCAGTGGCAACTATCCCGCTGCTACAAGGTGAATCCACAAACCAAAATTAGCCTTTTGTTGATTCGAACTAGATATCTATTGTTTCGTTATTGATGGATTGTAAATTGTTTGCATGAATTTACTCACTTTTTCATCAATTTTTTGGTTTTCTACTTCAATAGCATTATCGTTGTTTGCATTCATTATTTATTATATATTGTGTCTTATCAATTTTGTGGTAATCGATAATGGATTGAAATGGTGTCTTTCATGTCTTCCTATAGTTCTTTGAGTGTAAGTTAGGTTAAAAAGTACTTAGGGATTATTTTAGGTTAAGGAAAAAAAAATAATAATATAAATGCTTTGGTTAGTTTTGCCTCAAATCTATAATAACTATGAATGATTTGTTTAGATTTGCTTCACGTTTATAATAATTGTGAACTAATTTTTAAGTTTTGCCTCAAATTATTTGGAACCGCCTAATGTAAATGTTTGCATACCTCCAATTACCCTCACAAGTGATATAAAGTGTTAGACGATATTGTTGGAATAACTCAAATGTGCAACGGTTTCTTTGTTTGCCACATGCTGAATTTGATATAGGTTACTAATGCTAGGAATGGCTTTGTTTACGGGTTTGTTTTAGTTTGTCACAAACCGTAAACAATATTTAAATCGACCATCAACTTTGTTATATGGGTGAAACGACAAATGTAAAAAAAACCAGTGAACACATTGTTTAAGAAGAGGCTGAAGCAATTTGGAATTGGTGGAGCATTGACGCCTAAAAAGGATGTTCATAGGTTTGTGACATGGCTGTAAGTTGTTCGGAGCTTTTGAAAGTTCAATCTGCTTTGAATCATTTCACTTAATAAGAATCGTGGTACTAAATAATAATCTTCTTAATAATTTATATTTTGAGGCGGTAAGTTGACGTGAATTTGGTCAGTTTTGGTGACGTGCGTTATTGTATCTAAAATAAAACATTACATCAACAACTCGTGTAATATAAAACTAAATATCAAACAAACCATTCTTTTCATAGAAACAAAAAAATCATTGCAAAAATGACAACCAAAATAATATGTATGTCTTAAATCTAAACAAATTTCGTAAATGTGCCACAAACTAATATGTATATATTAAACCTAAACAAACTTTCGCCCAAAAATAAAGACAAATTGGATTTTAATAATCCAACAAACTGTTATTGGCTGATAACAATCTCAACTTAGTTTATTCCCACCGGTGGTCCCAAATTTAAAAAATTGGCTCTCAATGATCCTCCGTTAAAAAAACTTAACGACGTTAAGTCTTTTCCAAATTTCAAATCGGTTTTTAGGGCTTTTGATCGGAAAAAGCATACGGGTCAATTAATGTAAAACTTAGCTTGAAATGATACCCAAACAACTACATTTTTGTTAATTTGAAGTTCAAACACTTGATTTTAACACTAATCAAGCCATGAAATTAGCCTTAAGAAATACAAATTCATAATTGAATCAAAGTCCAATGCACTGTCAAGTCTAAAATTTAAATATGAAATAACAAAAAGTTGGGCCACATTAATTGATACATCCATGACGGCCTATTGAAGATGAACCATTAAACAACATATATGTTCCGCATCACCAAACAAACCTAACAACTCCATTCCAACATAAATAAAACAAATAAATTAAACTTTAACTTAAGCTATAAACATAAAACTATACATTCATGGCATCTTAATTTTAATACCTAAACATATCATACATTAAAAATATATATTCACAATAATAAAAAAAATACTAAAAGTAATCCGCGTAGCACGCAAGATAAATCTAGTTCTATATAAAAAAGATAGATATATGAATTAATAATAATAAAACTTTTAGTTTTTTTCATCTCGTTAAAATCAAAATCATTATAAAAACGCTTTTCAAAATTGTTTTTATATTCATATTATTAATTTATCAAAACCGACTTGAAACTAAAGGATAAAATTAAAATATAAAGTACAATAAAAATGAGAAGGGTGAAAACAGTTTAATCAATTGATCTTAAATTTAGATGGTTGAGATTAATTTAAGAATAAAAATTGATAAAAATGGCATGAATGTAATAACCCACTTATGATGATTTTTCCCTCTCCAAATGCAAGACATATGTCAAGTCCTCCATCATTTTAAAACGTCTATAACTTTTTCATACGACATTTTTTTTAGAATTTTTTTTTACCAAAATAACAGCGTTTTTTTTATCTTTAATATGAATATCGTATTGTTATATAAAAATAAAAAAAAGTTAGTTGGTTTTTTCTATTGGGTGTTATTTGGTTGCTCATTGTGTTTTTTAATTGGGTTTTATAATGCACTGTGTTATAGATTTTGGTCATTGTGTTTTTCAATTGTTACTCATATTAAAGATAAAACTTAAAACACATATTGCATCACCGTGTCTTTTTTTTTCTTCATTGTGTCTTTATGCACAACATTTGTCTTTCTATTTATCATTGTGTTCTAGTCATTGTGTTCAACATTCACATAAGGTGAGAAAAATAGTATTATGTTCATTTTGTATTACGTTCAAGTCATTGTGTAATATGTAGATTCCATTGTGTTTTACGTTTCAGGTTATTGTGAGATGTATTTACCATTGTGTCTTACATTTCAGGCCATTGTGTTATATGTATACATTATTGTGTTTTACATTTTAGGTTAATGTGTAATATGCATTCATCATTATATTTACATATTATTACACAACGGTGTTATTAGCATTTAAAAAAAAACACAATGATCAGTTGAAAAACACAATGACAAAAAAAACACATTGAAAAACAGAAAGACACAATAACGAAAAAAGACACAATGGTAAACAAAAAAGACATAATGACGTAATTTTTTTATTTTTATATAACAAAATCATACTCATATTAAAGATAAAAACTCTTGTTATTGTGATGAATTTTATTTTTTAAAAAAATATCATATGAAAAAGTTATAGACGTTTAAAAACGATTGAGGAATTAGCATGTGACTTGTATGTGTAGAGAGAAAATGTGTACTATTACTTTTATGGCATTTTTCCTTTGGTCCCTATTTGACACATGTCAATTAGTTATGGCTTCTCACCATTCTCATTTTTGTTGGCCTTTGCAGAATAACTCAACCCTGAAACTAAACAATTTTTGGTTTTCTATCATATTCCTTTTTTAATTGTTTTATTATCATTACGGGTTTGAGACCCGTGTATTACACGGGTAATTTATGAAAATTTTAAATTTTAACCATTAAGTGAAATACAATCAAGAAAAATAATCATATATTGTTAATGCAATTACAGTTTACATTAAAATTACAGAAATTACATTATTAACATTACACAAATATGTTACAAATAAGTAAAATATTACTTGTACACTACATTTGTGATTGTATTGGTTACATTGTTTATCACAAATCAAATCTTTAGTCTATGTCTGATTATAACTCTTGATAAGGTAATACACACACACACACACACACACACACACACATATATATATATATATATATAAATGTGTGTATGTGTGTGTGTCTACTTATAACTCTTCCGTGTAACAAATAAGTTTCTTCAAGTACATACCAACCCTAGACAAATGATAATGTATCCATCAAGCTATAAATATTCATGCACAAATAATATGATAAATTTTAATCAATTAATATGATGTCATTTGAGATCATCTGCTCATGTTTATCCAAAAACTGATTATCTCAAAACCAGATTACCTAAATAACGATGATATAATCATCATAAGATCTTTAGAATTTGAAATTGATTGATCATGATAAATTTATGCCACTAATATTCTGTGTATGACAAATTGTTAATTGATTTTATATTTTACATTAGCAACTGTATAATCAAGCAGCTTATAAAATCGAAAATTAAAATATAACAAAATGATTTGTTTCATTTCATATGAATGTAATTACCATGAAAATGACAAAGACATACTAACCTTAAAGCCATGTTCAACTAACAGTTAGTATAATATTAGAAGATTTAAAGTTACATAAAGTGAATGTAGTGATTCTTATTTATAATAGTTAAAATATTGGATTATGAATGTTTAAATTTTGAATACTAATATCGTGTTATTAGTTAATATAATGGGAAGTTGTTTAAATTGTGAACGTAGTGATTCTTAATTTAACATATTTGCAACTTTAATTTTGATATTTTCTTATTTTATTATTTCGCTATTAATGTTAATTAATGAATCGGTTAGATTTACATTTAATAAAAATATTGAATTCGTATATTGAAATAGCTTAAAAGATAAATGACCATATATTGAAATGAGTTGAAAAAAAGATGAGGAGGGATATAAGATTGACAAGTGACAAAAATGCTAATATTTTATTAGAATATATAGATTTTAATTGATCTCTTCAAGTTGTTTGTTATGTAGGAGTTTTCTAATATTGGTATTGGTATCGGTATCAATATTGTTTAGTGGAATCAGTTCGATTTGTCGCCAATACAAGTATAGTACTTGCATTCGTAAAACTTACGATAACTAATAAAATTATTTTGAATAAAACTTTGTTTAACAAAATTTTTACCGAAATCTAGGGAAAAAAATTAATAACAATAAAAACAATTGTAGATACAGGTTTCGAATTATACCGATGCCGGTAATAAGGTTCATTCAAAATCAGTTTATTTCGGAATGCAAGTTATTCTTTTACATATATTGGAATGTAAGTTATTTTTGTACGCATATTATCGATAGCATGATGATGAAAATGAAATTTTAAAAGAAAGAAATAATATAAAATTTTTTTATTTTAAAACAACCATTTTAATCGAAACAACTAAGAAAATTTATGTCGTAAAACAAACGTATAATCAAACCGCAAACATGTTGTAGCCCTAGTAAACAAAAAAAAAATCTTGAAGAAAAAACAATAATAAAGCAATAAAAAAATAAACATGAATATATTAAAAAAAGAGTTTCCAGAAAAATTTGTTGACGAGTTGAAAAAAAAAATTAAAAGCTTTTTATTTTCAATTTATATTTATATATTTATTATATATAAACTTTTAATGGAAATTATTTTAGACGAGTTGAAAAAATAATAATAAAAGCTTTATTATTCGCAACTAGGGTTTAGGCCCGTGTTACACACGGGTGGAAAAACATGTCAATAAACATAATAAATTTAAACAACAAATTTAAGAAACAAAAAACTTTTTCAACTTTCGAACTAAAATGTTAACCATTTACAATGCCTAGATATTAAAAGTTTAAAGTTACATTAAGTTAGTGTACACCAAACTAAAAGAAAACATAAACAAAATACCTAAACATGTTCTTTCATATTAAACCACCATCAACTTCTTCAAATATTCTAACAAAAGAAACTCATTTTGCTTCACCGCCTGAAAACTTGAAAAAAACAATATCATCCAAATAAAATATACCATTAAAATAATAACATGTTTAATAATGAAAGCCCGTGTTACACACGGATGGAAATTATAATAAAAGTTGGGGACATAACTTGAAATGAGAAAATTAAATATTAATATTAATATCATATAACAAAAAAAATACCAATTATGGAAGATTTGAATTATGTAAACAAATGTAATTGATAACCGAAATATTTGAATCGCGTTACCAGAAACACGAAATAGGGAAAATCTCCATTGTATATTTGATTTTGATATAGAAGCTAAAGAGATTATAAGAAAATCATAAAATAATTAATATAAATACAAACAAAAACGGAAAACAAAACAATTGTAAATGAAATAAGGAATAATATGATAATCGGACATCAGAGTAGCAAATAAAACCTTACCGAAAAAACTGTAATACCTTCAAAATATCAATTAAATCTTGGATTTTGATAAACAACCTAAAGAGATTATAACAAAATAATATAACAATTAAAATAAATATAAAACCTTACCGGAAAAAGATATAACCTTACCGGAAAATCAAGTAACATTGTTGGCCATTGAAGTGTAAAATATAACATTACCGGAAAATGATTAATCCCCATCTACATTACCGGAATATAGGAGATAGTGGAGGTAAGAGGGGAAGGGGCACCCATGGGTAGTACCCATGCATCGACCAATCATACGCAGTTGTTTCATTTATACATTTAAGTACCCTTAAACCATAAAATAACTGGAAACGCATACTCACACGTACCCTAAAACTTTTTTTGTTATTTAAAAATAAATAAACAATTAAATGCAATTAAAAATAAAATTTCATTGAAATATTAATGAGTGTTAATTTTCTTAAAAACCTCCGATGGGTTTGCCATGTGGTAAACCTTTGCCACAAATTGTAATTTGGCAAACTACCCACATAGTTAGGTGTGGGTTTGTCATGTGGTAAATAACCCATAAACCTTTCCCACACTAGTGCCCCTTCCCCTCTAATAAGCCGAGAGAGAGAGAGGGGGGGGGGGGGGAGAGATTAAAATTATTAGAGTTGGAAAATCTTAAGGTTTAAATATGGTGTAAGCAATTTTTTCAGACCCGGACCGGATGTCAACCCGATCTCCTTATCGGGTCATAGGTCGGACCGGCCCGACAGGGCGGACCGGACATTGACCCGGATGACGTAATAAAAAATAGTGTGTGTGTGTGTGTATATATATATAGAGAGAGAGAGAGAGAAAGACAAAGAGAACAGGGTTTAAATAAAAAACATTTGTTTTGTGAGAAGTGTGAGAATGCTTTAAAATAAAGCACACCTACTAAATATAACAGTATACCATGTAAATAGGAAACTATACGGTTTTTAAAAGCTACCAATCTCAACCACTAGATCCTAGATCCAAGGGTTTAGATTTATTCTTATGTTTCTCACAAAACTATTGTTTTTTTTTTATCTATTTTTATAAATATAAACTTTTAATAGAAATTTTATATTCAACAAGATTAAAAGTGATTAAATGTAAATTAATAAAAAAAACACGTTTTAATAAATACTTTTCAAATGACAAATTCTGATAAATACCTTCTTCCCATCCCCTAATTTGGAAAAAAAAAAACAAACCAACCAACCAACCAACCTATCATAAGACGTTTATAGATTTTTATTAGGGAAATTTCCCAAAATAGTTTTAAACAAGAGAAAGATTTCAAATTAGTACAAAGCTTTTCAAAATTCTAAATATAGTTCACTGAAAACCATCGACGCTGATGGATTTGGATTCCCGCAGATGGTTCTCATCTTCCAATAAAAGTCTGCCACGTGTAAAGCAATTCACCTAACCCATGGGTTTTGTTCTCAAATCTATCTTGGGTAATTGTTTTGGACTGAACCCATCTCCACGAATTTAGCCTGGGTAGTGAGTTTTCAAGTCAAATTTATCTGGGCAGTGAGTTTTCAATAAACCTCGAATTTCGCGTTTTTAAAATTCGTATTCTCAAATGAATTTTAAGTGAATTTAGACTTCCTAGATGATTTTTGAAAAAGCATGCAACCAGATCTGCTATTTCTCTTATTTTTCTCTTCAATTATCAATCCTCTTCATTACTTGTATTTCTCATAAGTTAACAAGAATCTTGGTTGGTTTCTCTCAACTAGAAGAATGAAATTTATGAGAGGTGATCAGATTGAAGTGGTTGATATGGGTCCTGGTTTCCCGGGTTTGTGTTATGACGGAAACAACCATCGCACCTCTACTACCCCATCTTCAACCTCCTCCGGCCACCACCGTCAACCACCATAGAAGCACCTGCAAGTTCAGATCTGGTAACCACCTTCAACCACATTAGTTTTCATCTTTTGTATTTTTATGTTCAAATTATGCATAATGTTTTTCCAGAGCTCAGGCCATCATTGTACTTTTGTAAAGTGTTTACCGATTTTAATGAGAATTTAATCATCTTTTGTTTCATTCTCAAGTTAAACTCGATCTCGTGCAAATTAATCGTATTTTATCACTTAGAAATTTGGAAATAGGATTTTTTCATTCTTTTTCGAAAATCATCTCAGAAGACTAAATTCATATGAAATTTATCTGAGAAGATGAATTTCAAAAAAATGCAGAACTCTATGTTTTTTGAAAACTCACGGCCTAGATATATTTCAATGGAAAACAATTTAAATTATGAAGATGTATTTTAGTCCAAAACAATCGGGCAAGATAGATTGAGAACAAAAACCACGGGTTAGGTGAAGTGCTTTACACGTGACGGACTTTTACTGGAAGATGAAAACCATATGCGGGAATCAAAATGCATCGGCGCCGATGGTATACAGTGGACTATATTTGGAATTTTGAAAAGTTTTGGATTAATTTGAGAATCTCTCTTGTTTTGGACTATATTGGGAAATTTCCTTCTTTATTATCATGTAACATGTATAGTATTTAATTGATGCCAACCAAGTTACTTGAAACGTACATATTTTGTATTTACGTAAGCAGACATACCCGTTTACTTGGATAATGACCGTAAACATTTCTTTTGTTTGTCACCTGGAGTAGAGTAATATATAAAGAGAAAATTTCCAAAATGTCTCATTTTTAAAGAGAGATTTCAAATATGTTCTTTCAAAATTTAAATTCCTCCTTTGTCCATTTATTAACCCGTCTTCGGCTCTACGTTAGGAAATCGAGATGATATATTTCTTAACTCGCCATCTTCCCTCCATATTAGCTCATAACTCGTCGCCTCCCCGCCATGTTAGCTTAAAACTCATCGTCTTTGCTCCATGTTAGCTCAAAACTCGTCGCCTCCACCCTATGTTAGCTAAAAAAACACATCTACCTTATATATACTAAAAACATGGATCCAACACTTAATTAAAAAATATTTGAATATTTTAAATTTTATTGGTTTTAAGTTCTTTCATATTGACCTTTGGATAATAATATGATTTAGAAAAGTTATGCATACCATCAAATTATTTTATGCGTATATTTCTTAGATATATTTTTTAAATAACAAGATATATTAGATTTAATTTTTTTGCTAACATAGGGTGGAGGCGATAAGTTTTGAGCTAACATGGAGCGGAGGCGATGAGTTTTGAGCTAACATGGTGAGGAGGCGACGGGTTATGAGCTAATATGGATGGGGAGGCGGCGAGTTAAGAAACACAGTTGGATTTACTCATATATATGTATGTTGTAAGGCCCCGTTACCGGTGCCCTACTTTGGACGTTGGATTTACTCATAAATACAGTTCATAATATCATAGTTAATAAAAACATTCGCGGAATATTAAAACATTCAAACCATAATATTACATAACCATCCATTCTTGTCTTAACGGGCATTCAAAACATTTAAACATAAAATATTGTCTTTAAAATAACATAACATTTCTTGAGATGCCAGCTTCTTCAAGTTCATGCTATGTGCTTCCCCTTATGCAAGCTGCCTCAATCTACTCATCTGCATGCATACTAAAAGTCAGCTACGCTGAGTGAGTTCTAGTAAATCATACGACATACAATCTGTTCTCATACTTGCACACGTGCCCGAAGGTGTGTACATTATTCATACTTTATTATACTTGCATAACTATCCATACTATATAAAGAGCCTTCCGCCCTATAACCTAACATATATTATAAGGGTCTGGTCCCCAAGATCACAGATATTATTAGGGTTTGGTCCCTACCATCACAGATATTATAAGTGTCATACCCTCAATTTCCACATGCGGGGTTTTACCGCGAGGCGCGTGACAAACCAGGATCTCAATCATTAGTTACAACAAACAACGTCTAAATATTTTAAATAAACTTTATTATCCCACAATTGGGAAAAACCATTCAGAGTTAATGTCTTAATGTTTTAATATGCGGAAGCATAACCAAAACGGGACACATCCCTAAACAACCAAATAGTCTAAGGCGCCATAAACATGCGCAAGCCATAACAATATTATATAAAAAGGATCCAACTTATGATGCAAGTCTATTGGTGATCATGAATGCAACTCCTATCCTTGCACTATCAACGACCTGAGAAAGACATGCTAAAACGGGTCAACACAACGGTTGGTGAGTTCACAGTTTGAGTTTAAAAACAAGTTTGATAAACAAACCTTTTAGTAAGTAAACGTTGTAAGTAGTAAAGCATGAATAATGTACACATTAATAATACCGCTAGTTAATTAGGCTAGCAATCATGTTACATTAGTGTGTGTTCCATTGTGACCGAGGCTGACTTGTTAGTTTGTTTGCCACCCACGAAGTCTAATATAAGACTAGCGTGTTTCTAGTAAATGAGACACCCGACGACTCCCTCAACCGAGAGCCCCGAGGGGGTTCGTCAAACCCAGTAGTACTACCTTTCATTACCGAGCCAATGACAATTGTTAACGGTCCAATGTGCATGGGGGACTTCAGTATAAGTTCACAATGTACACATGAGGTATTAAAAAGTTTACGATTATCCAAAAAGTTTGTATGTTGCATGCTTTCCCCCTAAAAGGAGTAAGTAAAAAGTGGGGTAGTGAAACTCACCTCGAATGCGGTTTAAATTGAAAGTCAACTTCCTAAGTCAAGTTGTTCTAGTGCCTAAATCATACAAGCACTATAAGTATAGGCTAAGCGATTCCTAGAATCCTTAGTATCCAAACAATTCCCTTGTTTATTCAAAGTGTTGGTGCATGATGTCAGTAGTTCAGTATCTAGTGTCTGTAATCGTGTTAGTTTGATTTGTATTGATGTTTTAGTTAACTTGTCTCACAAGTTCGCCTAATATAAGCAAACTTGTAAAACAAGCGAAGTTATCAACAACTTCGCCTAGCCTGTTAGGCGAAGTTGTCGATAACTATATATGTTTGATGTACGGGTTATTTTGTAATAGAAGTTTAGTACGTGTAATTGTGATTTGGCTATCACGTGTTAAAATAGTTGCAATACAACGTGTCTATTGAGTATTGTAACGTGTCTTTGTACTTGGGTTTAACGTATATCGCATCCTACGCTCGTATCGTCTTACGTAGGGATTTCGCACCTACGTAGTACGAGATATTTCCGTGTAGATCCGGCTGGAAACCTACAATTGGTATCAGAGCATTTGCTCGTGATTGTGTGGTTCGGGATTATCACACAAGTGTAGAAATCGTTCCGTTCGACTATTCGCCGGACGAGTTTACGTTGAAATACCGAGTTTTTGTGTCCTACCCATCTCCCAATATCAAATATAACCCATTACACCTTCGCATACCTCGAAATACGTCGAATTAAAACATGCAAAAACTGTTTGTTCATCAGGCGAAGTTGCCACCACTGTTTGTAGGGTTTAGGCGAAGATATAAGTTTAAGCGAAGTTATCTTTAACTTCGCCTGTCTCACAAGTTCGCTTGAATTGAGCGAAGTTGTCATTAAGCGAAGTTGTCATTAAGCGAAGTTAACATCAGGCGAAGTTAAGAAGTAAGCGAAGTTAAGGTTTTAGCGAAGTTGAGTTAAGCGAAGTTAAGCTTAAGCGAAGTTAAGCATAACTTCGCCTACTGGGTACTGTTCAGAATAATATAATATTATTTTTGGGTTTCTTTGCGTTTTCGAGTCGTATTTCTTTCAAAGATGCTTCTATAAATATTACGGAACTTGTGAAAATGGAAGTTGAGGCCGGTTCAGCAACTAAGGCCCCAAAAATGCTAAAGGGTACCGATTTCGTGGCTTGGAAAGATCGGTTTGAGCAGTATGTTAAATATCAAGATGCTAAGATGTGGGTGTGCATTCAAGATGGATACATTCCACCAACGGCCTTGTTTGAGGGTCGTGATCAGATTAAGAAGTACAATAAGATGGAAGAGGAAGAAAAAAAGATGTATGAGGCAGAGAGTAAAGCTCATGCAGCAATCACCATGGCTCTTCCACAAGAAATTCTACACACCTTCAAGAAATACAAAACTGCTAGAGAGCTTTGGGAAGCTCTAGAAAACCGATATGAAGGTAATGTGGGGATACGTGCATCCAATATTAAGCTACTAAAAACCCAATTCTCGGTGTTCAAATATTTGAAAAATGAATCACTTGATGATATCATCACAAGATATTATCACCTGATGACCGAACTCAGCAATTACTCCATTGTATACAAAGAAGAGGAGATAGTTGAGAAACTTCTTGATGCTCTTCCACCGAAATGGGAAATGTACACGGTTTTGATGAGAGAAGATAAAGAGTTTGCCGATATTGATTTGGAAACAGCAGTCAATAAATTACGAAC